>NW_026250991.1:0-117400 GCF_022114955.1 Emericellopsis cladophorae
CATCAGCATGTTCTTCAGATAGAGAACTCATCATCTTCCTTCTCTTCTGAGCTGTTGTTCATCACCATCTTCATACTAACACTGTAAGTTTCCGACGCCCCTGAGCCACTGTGGTAGAATTTCATGTTAACTATGCTGCACATTGCTCACCATACTAAAGCGGATCTATACATAAGATGGGGTCGATATGAGGCGGCTAGTGAGCAAGTAGCTCTTGCCAGGTCAACCTTGAGTAAACCTGGGGGTTTTGTATCGACCAACTGGGTCAGTGATGTTGTTTTCTTACAGGGCTTCATCTGTTGCGATACTTCAGAATGCTTAAGAGGTGGTAATCGATGAGGCAAAGGAGGCAGTCGCCATCGTAAGGTTGTTTAAGATGCCACCCGGCGCACGCGCGCGCCTTGCTTGATTATTGATGAAAGCGCACCTCATGGACCCTGAAGAGTATCGCAAAGAGGCCTCGGAGGCAAGAAGCGAATCGCAGAGACCGAGGACGCAATTGCCCCCTGGGAAAACAGACTTGAGTGATGAAAGCGACAGGGCATTTGATCTGTTGGTGGATATTAGTGTGTGATAATATGAATCAATGAAAATTGCTTTACGCTTTCAACTGTAAACAGGCATTCAATGTGTCGTTAGGTTCAATGATAATGTGTCGGCTAGTCACGATTGCTAGAATGAGAGCACGGATAGATTCTTGCGCACTAAAACAGAAAATTTAAGGGCTTGCATTAGATATCTATATTTCTACATATTTTAGCCGAAGGACTATAAATAACGTAAGTTGGCTATATATAGAGACATCTATAGCAAGGAATTAGTGAACGCTATATTTATCGGTCACGAGTAATAATTAGGCCGTTAACTTAATTAAAACAGACCTTGAGTATATAATAGTTAGTATTCGCTAGTTATTACCAACCTAACTACCATTTAGCCCATTTGTAACTTAACTATAGGAGAGTGGATATATGTCTATGTTTTCTATAACAATTATATTACATAGTGATTTCTTTTATAGACTAACGTTGCCTATTTATTTTGCTTGTCACAGACTGCCTAGACTTCAGGGAAGATTAATATAATTATCCTGCGCAGAAGACCGTTGATCCGAAACATACAGTAAATACATATATAACCAGTTGAACCAGGCCAGCGGTCGTAACTACGACACAATAGCTGAGAAACAGACAATTGCTGGTGTATTTGAATACCATGCACTTTGGTCCTCAGCTTCCACAAAAGGACTTCGATTCTGGCGGCAAAGGTGACTGCCATTAAGGATCGAGCGTGCCAAGGGGCGACGAATCCCGAGCCATTGGCCGATTATGAGGAATAACTTGAGCCCAGAGGCCCCGCTGTCTATTATTTTGTACGAATTCGTATCAAATTACGTCGTCTCTTCGAATCCCTTGTAGAAATAAGGAGTGCCACTACCGCCGTCATACATGTTGCCGCAAAGACCTGTGGACGGAGTTAACTGGCCCCCCGCCGCCGAGGCTCCCGCAATAGGGGCTTCAATAAGGACACTCCAACCGGTGATAGAGCACACCATGCTAAGCAGAGTCCCTTGCCTCTATACGTGAAACTTAAAGTGACTGAGTGCCGCCCATTTTTGGGCTGAAGAACACAGTCAACTCGTAGAGCGCGTTTAGTGGGGTTTCGCTCGACGAGAGACACATGATGAACGCCCTGAGATGCGACGTGGCCTATGAACAGGTTAAGCGGCCAACGTAAGGCTATGAAACTGAGGCCCAGACGCCCAAGAATGCTCCTTCGTCCTCACATCCATATCATCAAAGTGGTGTCGTCGACTCGTCGATTGCTCGGTTGCTCCACCACGCCAGGCACGGGCCGCGCCTTAGCCCGGGCGAGACGCGAACAAGAAGCCCCCGGGTCTTTATCTCGCGACCCGCCTCTGGCGTTAAATCCTGCCAATCCACAATACGTCTATTATCCGCTTGGCAGCCGCGCGGCGACTGTGATGCACAGGCCGCCTGTTCATGGAGAACGTAATGGATCATAAGTCCGATGCCGTACACTGCGCGACCTGTAGCCGCCGAGGCGTAGGCTAGTAAGCGCCTCGGGTTGTGATCCGTTTCGACGAGCCGCCTTAGCCTCACCAGTTCGGAGAAAATATGCAGGATTCAGGATGCTCAATTTTGAGCTAATACTGCATCCGGTCAATATCCCTCATGATGGATTGCATGTGAGGTGGAGTCATGCATTCAGCAACAAAAGTGCCTTGTGGTTCCAATAAAGACCTACCTCCTGTGACCAAGGGCTGTCTGGCTTCGGGATCGCCGGGGTAGCAGTTCTGGACTGTTGGTTCCAACCTGTACTCACTTGCCCCCTGGGCGGCCTAGGTCATCCCGACCTGGGGTCGATGGTGAACATGCCGAGCACACCAAGACCAGTCGCTGAAGTTTCAGCCACCCAACAGGCAGATTCGAGTTGCATACGGGTCGGCAGTGCTTCGCATAATCTGCTGGCACCTCAATGGGGGGCGGGAAATGTATTATTACCGCATCACCAAGGCGCGCTGCAGCCTGGTAACTCTCCCAAACTTCCACCAGCCTTCGACTTTCTTTCTGTATCATCCTATCAATCGTTTTCATTGTCCATTCTACTACAGAACAGTAAACCAAAACGGCCCTGTCTTTGGCCATGGAAGATGTGGCCGCGCTCGATATTGCACTTGATTCCGTGGGGCTGGACGAGCTCAATAGTCCGGAGGCAAAGGCTTTGCTCGACACAATCGACAGCCTCCGGGAGATGCACGTTGGCGAGATTGTTAATCTGCCACAAATCATTGTCGTTGGGGACCAATCTTCAGGCAAGAGCTCCGTCTTGGAAGCCATTTCCCGCGTCCGCTTTCCCACCAAGGGCGGCCTTTGCACTCGGTTTGCCACGGAGTTGGTCCTGCGACGCAGCCCAGAGACCAAGATTGGGGTCAGGATTGACGGTGCTACTGGGGCTGGATCTGGCTCCTCTCAGCAGTTCCGTCGGATCAGCTTTGACAAGGATGCTCTCCCGGAGATCATCAATGAGGCCAAGGAGAAGATGGGTATTCGCGTCGGCAGCTCGAAGGGCTTTTCTAAAGACATCCTTCATGTTGAGATAGCCGGCCCGGATATTTACCCCGTCACTCTTGTCGACTTGCCAGGCTTCTTTCATGCTGAGACTGCAGATCAAACTCCCGAGGACAAGCAGCTCGTGAAGGAGCTCGCAGAGTCGTACATGAAGCAGTCGAAGAGTATTATTCTCACTGTTATCTCGGCCAATCAGCCCCTTGCCAACCAAATCGTTGTTGATGAGGCCAAGAGATATGATCCCAACAGAGAGCGGACGGTTGGCATCATCACGAAGCCTGACCTACCGGCACCGGGATCTGACGATGAGAAGAAGTGCCTCCAGCTCATCAGAGGCCAAGAGAGCAAGCACAAGCTAAAACTAGGGTGGCATGTTCTGCGCAATCGACCGGAGGGCCAAGAAGAGACGACGGCGGACGACCGAGATGCGGAAGAAGAGAAGTTCTTCCAGTCCGGCGCATGGTCTAGCATCATCCCGATGAGCCGCGGCATCACATCCCTGCGAAAGAAGCTCAGCAAAGTGCTTTTGCAACATATCCAGAAGACACTTCCTGGCCTGATTGAGGAGATCGAAAATGGCCTATCTGCTCGCCAGAGAGCCATTGAGCAACTTGGAAAGCCCCGCTCGAAACCAGATGAACTCCGAACGTATTTGCTAGAGATCGCCGAGCGGTTTCAGCGCCTTGCGCGTGATGGTATCGATGGCCGGTACGGTGACGAGTTCTTCGGCGACTTGTACAACAACCAGGGAACGCGAAAGTTACGTGCAGTACTGAGAGCATTCAACCGTGCATTCCACGCGACCCTGGTGTCCAAAGGTATGGATCGTGAGATTGAGTGGGACGGTGCAGAAGGCTTTTCGGTTGATGATGGCGCCTTCGAGTGGATTCAGAACGGACATGACGCGCCCGAATACATAAAGCCATTTCTTGATCTCTTCAAGGACTGTCCAGACCCCACTCGAATATCTGAGACGGAGCTTCGCAAGGAACTCGAAGAGCTGGCGGCGGCAAATCAGGGGACCGAATATCCCGGTTTGCCCAATGGTGATCTGGGATTCCAACTCTTCAAGATGCAAGCCAAACCTTGGGGTGGCATCGCGGACATTTACCTGGATCAAGTCGTCGATTTTGCCAAGGTCTTTGTAGAAGACCTGTTCATTCACATCATTGGAGCCGACAAGCAGACCACTAATGCTGTCTTGGTGCTCTATGTAAGCAGATTCTTTGAGGAGAGGCGAAAGCTGCTGAAGGAGAAGCTGCAAGAGATTCTCCGGCCATACGTATCTGTATACGCCCCCCCGCTTGACGCGGCGTTCCATGCAGCCCTCTCGTCCATGGTTACTAGACGGGAGGCGGAACGTGTTGTAAGCCTGCTTGAAGCAAAGTTTCCTGCAGCTTTCACCGACAAAGCTGGAAAGGGTCTCACACATGAAGAGGTCGAGGAGGCCATTAGCAGTGCTGGAGCAGCCAAGGCGAGCGAATTCGGTACGGACAAGATTGTTGGCATGACAATGACACACTTCAAGGTCCAGAAAACCGTCAGCGCAGTTTTTGATTAAGGCTAATAGGTGCTCTTAGATGTCTCTCAGAACATTCGCCGAGAATGTTGTGAACCTGGCTGTTGAGAACTGCCTTGTTTCTGACATCCCAGCAATCTTAACGCCGTCAACGGTGGTTCGAATGGATCAAGAACGACTGATTGAACTCGCCTCTGAGTCTGAGACCGTTCAAGCGGAGAGACTGGAACTTCAACTAGAAGCCAATATCCTCAGAGAAGGCCTGAAAAGGTGCCAAAGGTCCCGTCTACACGAGAGAACAGGTAGGTCGGCTCTGATCAACTATTAGGAAAGGCCAGTCGATCGTTACTTTACAGATGGTTAACAAGTACCTATAGTCCTTCCTAGGTCCTTCTTGAATACTCCGCCTTCAACTTCGGGTAGGCACTCAGCGTTGAGTATGTCCTCGTAACTGCCTACGAACCACAGACATCATTATTTGTGAGTTTCAAAGACTAAATTATCGCCAGCATCCGAAACGCCTAAGCAAAGTTCGCCTCGACCGAAAAAGCCGGCACAGCCATCATCCAGCTTGGCAGGGCAATCTAGCTCAGTGAGGCCCTCAAAAACCTCAACGCAAACGCTCTTTGCCAAAGACACAGGTTGCGGTAGACCCACGTCTGCACAGTCATCGAAAGCAGAGTCATCCCCCGCACCGTTCAGCAATATCTCCTGGAGTGACGTCTTCAGTAACAGCTCAACTCTCCCTAAAACAGACCGAGACACAACCAGAACTGCCGAGCCGACACAGACAACAGGTTTTGGTTCATTTGGAAACCCGATTTCCAGTAACAACGGCGCTGGAACTGGGTCCTCTCTCTTTGGCGCAAAGCATGCTCAAGCCTCAGTGTCCGGTGGCTCCACCAGTGTCAACACGCAATCCCGCGGCTTTGGCTCTGGGCTTTAAGGTCAGAAGCCTCAGCTGCTTAAGGCGTTCAACAATGCGAACAAATGTGTTACAGATTCGGAGGGCAGCTGCTCTGTTCCAGGACGAAGCGTGATACTTGTATACGAGAACAATGTGAACATGGTGAACTCAACTTTCCACCCCTGCGGCCGTTGGGACGAATATTGCTGCGGCTCAACTGTTCGTGAGTGTTATCCTTTTGGCCTCTCAAGTAGTTTCTCTAGATGATATCTGTCACGGACCAGACAAAAATGCCCGTAGATGCGATGCCGTGTGGAGCAAGGACCAGTGCGAACCAAGAGGAAGAGGGGCTCTAGTATTTACCAGCAACTACTTGTACGTGATAGAGCTAGAGCTCCCTCTTGTTGATTCTCCTTAGCTTTACAAAGGCATAGTAGAGCCCCCCTGTTGTTGATCAAGAACGGGACCAGCCCTTGACACTCATCGCCTTAGCTCCTAATCGAATCCACGTCCAAGGCCACTACTAATAACACCGTATCGCCCTATTTATACCATTGTAAATGGTAGTTCTCTCGGGATAGACGTTGCCACTTATAGCGATGTTTGCTCTCACCTTGATGCTAGTAGTTAGTTCGCCGACGACCACCGAATGCCAGCTGGCGTGTGTTTTCGCACTTTTTTTCGAGGGAAAATTTAACGACTGATCAGAGCAAAGGGCGGCTGCCCATGTATAGTTACTTCCTTGGAGGTACCTTCACCTCTTCTGCAGTGCCTGATACTGTAAATCGATTTCATTAGCTGGGCAGGCATCGTACAGGACTAGACTAGGGCGACGATGCGGCGTGTACGCAGATGTGTCTACGCCCAACTGAAAGCAGACACTGGGACATTTGATCCCGCCATAGCCGCCTCAACTGTCCAGACATGGAGGATCGGCTATCTGTGGCGCGTATCTACAACAATGGCATGCACTCATCTGCGGACAATCATGGCAGTGCACGAAGCATGTATGCTTGACACTTGAGGCAAGACACCAAATGCTTTCCCAGCGGCTGCCTCTGGAGTCTGGTTTCAGACGGAGGGGCAACTGCATCTGCATGTGACTTGTGCTGTGCCGTGCCGCAAAAGTAGCTGATGGGATGTGAGCAAGCATTGCCCGTGTGGGAACGACGGTGATTTGCTTAAACCAAGCGCGCCAAGTCGTCCTGAGGTTCTTGATCTGACCAATGCATTGCGCACTTCCGCTGACTGTATGCAACAATGTTCTTCCAGCCAAAGAATCCCAGCGTTTCTTTCCAACTCATCATTTCGGATGCACAACTATGGACGGCGACACTGATTCGCAAAGCCTGCTGCAATCTGTTCTTGGATTATTCGCTCGAAAACGACCGCAAAGTTCGGCCAGGGCGTCGTCACTGAGGACACGAGAACGCGAGGGCTGGCTACGGACGAATGCATTTGCAGCATTTCTACAGCGCGATGGTCTTGGCGAAGTTGGTCTAGAGAGCGCAGAGAGCGTTGCGCGGACTTTACGGGCATTTGAACATCTTGCTCAAGACGACTCTGATCGAAAGACAGATTTCGTAGGTATCCTTGAAGTGCAGCACGCGCCAATGTTTCAGTCTGCTGGCCTCTCACTTCCTGCCTACCAAGTACTAACGATAATTCGCGGAGCAGAGCTTCCAGCAACCCGGGCATGGGCGGTATCCGAACCTTCGCCGCATAATCGAGAATCCAACTCGCGGTCTTCATGCCGACCCAGGCACTGGCGTCGGCGTTAGCAAACGGGGAAGAGAATGCGATGATGCCATTCAGGAACTTTTGCAATTGGAACAGGAGAGGAAGAAGCGCCGAGTCCTCCCTCATGAGCAGCCACATCCTGTGTCCAATCTCGACGACCCCGATGCCGACTTTGCCGTGCTGATGAGGAGACATTTGGTGTCCTTGGACAATGCGTTGCGAAGACACTGGGTTTGCGTTTGCCAAAAGTGCTCAGGGTTGAGCGTGAGACTGTCACTGCCACAGCACAACAAGGGTCTCGAGGCTGTGGCGAGTTTCGAAGTATTCTTCGGTGTGCGGTCCTTACTTGCAACTGCATTGCAAGAAGCGAAAATCACGGTCAAGTAAACTCTCGGAGCTTTGTGCGACGACTTGTATTTGCTAACACTATCGGTGACAGAGACCTGCATAACAGCACATCAAGGCGCTTATCTGAGCCGCCTACACGTACAATGAGCAACCCGCCCGAGTTTGCCCACATATGCCAAAACATCACGGAGTCTCTCGGCCAGCGAACTTGCTTGCATCTCGCTCTCGAGGGTGGTACATTTCAAAGACTTCGCCCGCAACCAAAGACATTTGGTAGTGACCGAATGTCTCGGACAGTATCCTTGTCGGCATTGTTCAATCGTCAGCAAGAATTACTTGGTGGTGAAGCGGTACTACCACTCAAAGGGAAGCGAATCCTGGCTGTCACACTGGCCTCGGCACTTCTCCCCTTCTTGGAGACACCGTGGCTGGAGTTCTCCTTCAATCACTCCATACTCTTGTGCGAGCTTCACTATTGCACACCTGTGGAGCTGATGGCAAAGGACCCGCATGCCACCAGAAACGTTAATGATGATTATTATACCTGTCTCGATAAGCTTGAAGCTCTGGAAGCCGACGCTGGGATAGATTACTATCTCGCTACCAAGACATGTCTTACTGGGGAGTACTATCCCCTTGGTCAGCACGCTGGCTTCGAAGATGTGAGCGTTCAACGTCTCTTCTACCAAAACGTCGTCGAACGACTGGAGGCCGAGATCTTCAAGACGTGGGGCATTCGATTGGAAAACTTGGGTTCCTTCAATTCTCGACAGAATGATTCATGTTGGGGCTCTGTCGGTCGAGAAGTTGTCCGCCTCCATACAGGCAAGATCGATACCTCTGATGCAAACTATATAGCAAAGGCAATTCCGCATCGTTTAGTGTCTGACACCGCGCCCATGAGCCACGCATCCCTCCACTCAGATGTTGTGCTAGGCATGTCGGCACAAACTTGTTCGAGACCGCAAGCCCACGGATGCCTCGCCTCGCCTTCAGAAAAGAGCCTCTACTTTTTTGATGCAAGCCACCAGACGGGCCCTGAACGAGAGTGAGTCTCTCCCATTGCCTATAAGACTTCAATGTACTAATGACCTGCCAGGAATCCACTCTCGGAACGATGGATGGACAACCTGCTGTCCTCGATCTATCCCTATGTCGACCCTGTTTTCGACCTCGCTGAACCGGTGCGAATAGCAATTCTGGACTCCGGGCTCGACCCTGAAAGCCCATTCCTGATCGAGGATCAACAGTTAGTCAAACCACGAGTCAAGGAAGCGCGAACTTTTGTCCATGGGTCAGAACCGCATGATATTCGAGACGAGATTGGGCACGGCACTCATGCTCTTGGCCTCCTTCTCAAAGTTGCCTCAAGCGCTGAAATCTATGTCGGCCGAATTGCGCGACGAGAAACTCTGGACACTTATACCTACAATGACATTGCAAAGGCAAGGCTTTCTTTATACCAGAACAGACTTTTTGGACTCAGCTACTGACATGTGCAGGCCATCGACCACGCAGTTGACCAATGGAAAGTGGACATTATATCCATGTCATTTGGGATTCGCGAACATCACGAGTCCATCAACACAGCTATATCTAATGCACTGAATAAGCGGACCTTGTTGTTCGCAGCAGCATCCAATGATGGAGCAAATCTTGGCAGAGCTTTTCCAGCTCAGCATCGCAGCGTCTTTTGTATACACTCAACTGATGGGAATGGCAATCCCTCGCCTTTTAACCCTACAGCAAGCCGTACGGACGTCAATTTCAGTCTACTTGGGGAGAATGTCTCTTCTCACTGGCCGACTGGCATAGATGGACACGATCAGATTGTCAAAGTGATGTCAGGAACATCAGTCGCAACACCAATCGCCGCTGGCCTGGCCGCGTCGGTCCTGTCCTTTGTCCGGCAGCAGGATCAACATGTCGCTGCAGAAAATGAAAGACTGGGACCGTGGCTGAAAAGAGACAATTCCATGGATGCGGTCTTCAAGAGCATGGTCAAACAGAGGCGGGGGGCAGGCTACGACTACATCACGCCTCATGTGCTCTTCGATAGCGGCTTGACGAGGGAAGCGGTTTACGGGAGGATCAAGGATATCAAAAGGAACATGTATAAATGACAAGATCCGTTTAGCATGATCAAGCGGGGACGCAATAGACGTTGCCGTTCTCGGTCACATCGGGAACTACCTCAGCAGTCTTGATATCAGCTCCATCCACGTCCCCAACCAAAACACATTCATCATCCTCTTTCTTGCCGCCAATGGTCATAAAGGCGCCCTTGTTGTACTCTTCAAGCTTCAGCCTCCGCCCAAACTTGAGCCTCTTGACGCGGAACGCAAACACAAATTCCGACTCGCGGTTCGACTCTGTCGCATCACCATTCGCGCCAGTCCAGTAGCCTTTCGGGCCAAAGGTCATGCCCAGCGCGACCATGTCAATGCCAAGCTTCCCCTTGACCGTCGTGGTCTGTGAAGTCGAGTACTTGATCTGGGCGCCCTTGACGAGTTTCATGCCCGTGACGAGAAAGAGCTCGCTGACGAGTGCAAACTTCTGCCTGGGCTCTCTCAGCCATGCCTGGACGGCAGGTGCCTTGACAGCCTCTTCCACGTACACCTGGGTCGGCTCAAACGCCAATGTCGTCACCGTGTCGAATGCAAACGTATCTGCCGTTGTGTTTGAATGCTCAATGTCCACCTCGGGACCGAGGGCCAGTCCTCCGGTAGCCAGCTGCAGGAATTGGGCATAGACACCCAAACCGAGCCCTTTCTCGGCGAAAACTGTCTTCTTCCAGTCGGTCTCCACGATAGGTGGGAATGCATCAGCCACGGGAACTACGCTCGCTCTGTTCAGAGGGTATTGTGGTGCTGACGTGGAGCGGATGACAGACCCGAGACATAGCGGGCCCTTTGGTGGTGGATGTATGAAATCGGATGTCGGACACAGAAAATATGTCTTTGTAAAAGGCATCGCTTGAGGATACAAGGGCAGATACTTCCCTAGGGCCCAGCGAAATGATCAAAGGAGCAGAAGAAGGGACTGGAGCGGGTTGACAGACCGGAGGTTCGACTTCCACAGGCACTGCCCGGGGTGTAAACAATCACTCAAGTTCTCGACAAAAGTGTCCCCGGTCTATAACCCCCAGAGGCCCCGTCTTCTCACTCTTGACTCTTCTTGACCAATCAAGTCGTGTATGGTGACCTGGCCAGGTACAGCAGCCAAGCGGCAAGCCGCTGATCGCGAGTGGTCAGGGCGCTTTGTATCCGTACATGTGCCTCATGTACCGCTACTTCTGTCTGTGCCATCACGAGAAGGATGAGGCGGGGTAGGAGCTCCAGTCGGAACTCGGGAGCACCCTTGACACATTATTCCACATTATCGGACTCTTTATTCACTCAGGCCTCAGGATCGGCTCACTGTGTCTTTGCGGCACTCAGAAAGACTCACGACCACACGCATCGCGCCTTCCTAGTTCCCACCATGGAGCGTCTCGAGCGTGCGGGTGACGAGTCTTTGGAAGACGTCTTCCTCCAAGATAAACTGGGCTCGACCATCGCAGAGCATGCGGCACAATGCCAGTCTCTTTTCCACAAGTACATGGCCATGCCGGAAATGGCGCCAGACCCGACTATCATGGACGACCAGCTAGCACGCTTTTCTCTGTGGGCATCAAACATGGACGTTTACGGGCCGCTCAATGTCTCGCTGGACTACAGACTCCGATTCAGTCCCACAGCTACGGACATTATACATCAGCTCTTGGATATCATTTGCGATACTTTGCTGTCTTGTGGGTACTTTCCGCGCCGCATTCGGATCAATCGGAGATCAAGGTTAATCAGAGGCTCGACAATAGTGAAGCCAATCGACGACCGACCACCACCAATTTCGAGCAGGAAGAGACAACGCATTTCAGCACATGGCAATTCAGAGGTGCCGAAGAGAGCTGGCGACGCAAGCGGTTCAGAGAGCGATGTCGATCCAAAGGAAGGGAACATTTTGAAGATTACCCAGACAATCGGCGGAACAGTGACGCGGCTCTTCCGTTTGTCCAACGCTGTTCGAAAGTCCGCCAAAGCCAACCGGGCTCGTAAGATCGAAAGGTACATAGACGACCAAGAGGCAAACAAGGCCGTAGACGAGTTGCGTCTCTACACCAAATGCTATATTGAGTTCCGATTCCCCGAAGTGCCGCAGGCGCTCCGCTCGGCATTGGTCGAAGCCAACGCGCTGCGACTTCGACGGCTGTACTATCAGCGCTCCCATCGAAGGCGCATTGATATGAGTATTCAGAGCCCGGGAACGGCTCCAACCGTTGTCGAACACCTTAACATGACTGAGCGTGCGCCGGCTGTACGGTTTGCGCCTGTCGCGTTGCCAAAGCCTGCGTTGACCAACAAAATGCCGGCCCCTTTGCCAGCGCCAGCAACGAATGCGACAACAGCTCGACAAACTAACGTTGCGGCCTTGTACGCCAAGTCCACAACTGAGGTTCCCCGGGCTCACTCTGTTCTTGTGAACAGCAAGTTGTCGTTCCCTCCCCTACCGCCGACGCAGCAGTGTCCATACTGCGGCGTCATTGCCGAGTTCACAAACACTGCAAAGTCATTGCTGTGGCAGTAAGCAGAGCATGCCTGTCGTTTTATGGTGAAATCCGGCTGATATGCAGCAGAAATCATGTCATCAATGACCTGGAGCCTTTTATTTGCGTATTTTCACACTGCCTGGAAGGAGGTCACGACGGGCACGGGACCGGTCCGCTCACATTCGAAACGTCGAAAGCCTGGCTCGGCCACATGCAGACTGCTCACGGGCATGTATGGGAGTGCAGGGCCCCTTCTCACGATCCAATCGTCTTTGAGCAAGAGATACAGTACCAGGATCATTCCATCAAGGAGCACAGCGTGCCTGAAGCACACGCCGGGACCCTCAGCAACGCCGCACGGAGGCCAGTAATCGAGAAAGTGCTGGAGTGTCCTTTTGGCGACGATTTCCAACTCTCAGAAAAGGTCGAACCGAACTCTGTCTTCTTGAGTGAATCAGTCACATGTCGCAGGACGTATGAAGGAAATTGCTCTTCTTACACTGCAAAAGCTTCCCAGCGATGGTGACGAGCATGCGGAGAGCGTCGATAGCGACCAACTATCAAAAGATAATAGGCAGGCCGGGGCTTTTGGAATTGCACGTGTATCCATGTACAGCGTACTGGACGACGAGGACCTCGCTTTCCAACCTGGAGACGGTGACACTGACGCCGTAGATGTCAAGGTGGAACGTCGCGGAGAAGATATCATTGCAAAGGCGACAGTACTCGACCTAGAAAACAAAGACGACTTTGGAATGACGAAGCTTCACCACGCGGTGCAGGCCAGTGATCTGGGCATGGTTGAGTCCTTGATCCAGAGCGGCGCAATCTTGAGTTGTAGGGACAAAAATGGTCAAACACCCCTGCATTACGCTGTGGAAAGGGGCTCTCTCGAGTGCATCGACGTCTTGGTCCAGAACGGTGCGGATTTACATGTCAATGACACCTTTGGGTTTTCCCCGTTTCTCTGGGCTGTAGTTGCAGAGCAAAAAGACGTCGCTACGAGACTAGTATACATGGGTGCTGATGTCAATTCATGCAGCGCCGATGGAAACTCTGCGCTCCATTGGGCGGCCAGTTTGGGATGGGATCCGACTGTTCGATTTCTTGTTGAATGTGGTGCCAGCATATCTGATACCCGAAATACGCAGCAAACTCTGCCTTTGGAAGAAGCGGCAGCTTCTGGCAACCTTGCCACTGTTCAGGTTCTCCTCGAACTTGGTGCGGATCCGAACCATCGTGATCGTGATGGTTGGTCCGCGATACATTGGGCAGCAGAGGAGGGCCATGATGAAATTGTGCATTTGTTGCTAGAGGCTGGGGTCGAACCCGATACTCTCAGCTCTTCCGGTACGTCCCCGTTGCATTGCGCTGCAAACGGAGGGCATGTTGACATTGTGGACTTGCTTCTCTGGGGAGGAGCCTACCCACTCAAGTCAACATGCCACGGCTGGACTGCACTGCACCACGCCGCCTTCATGGGGCACTCCCATGTCGTCAAGAGCCTCTTGTACTACGATCACACAAGATCCGCTGCCTTTCATCAGGACATCCACGGCTGGTCAGTTCTTCATTTGGCCGTCCACAATCGAGATCTAGCCACCGTCCGTATCCTGCTCGACAACTCTGACATTGCAGAGTCTCTGACCCTATTCGACGAAAATGACCTCACCGCAGAAGACTGGCTGATTCGCGGGCCGACAAGCCATGCACATAAAGCTACCAGTGACTTGGCGTTCAAAAAGTCGCGCTGTTGCCGGGCCGTCACGGGCCTTCGCCAAGCTGTTATGATAGGCGACGTCCCCATGATCAGACTTCTATATAAATTAGGTCATAATATCAATAGCATGAGCTCTGGAAGGAGGACTGCGCTCTACTACGCCGCGAAGAAGGGCATGCTTTCCATCGTGGATCTGCTTCTTGACCTGGGCGCGGATCCGAACGTTCTCCCCGCAGGACGGAAGAGCTGGGAAGAATTCATTTCGACTGCTGACATTTTACTGCGGCTCAACCGAGCAGGATACTGTAAGCGAGATTCCGGCCCTGAGCTAGAGCGCCAGATTCGTCAGGCACTAAGAAGAGTGCACGTCTCGGACGAGGGGATTTCAGCAATTCCGGACCTGCCCGTCTACCAAAGGTCCCGACGACCGATCTCTTCTGCCCCAGAGCTTCGATGGCACAAAGCGAAGCGAGAGCGACGTAGTAGGACATCACTAGAAGAACATCACTCAAGGAGCAAAGGGGAAGCAGAGGCAAAGGCCCAGCCCTTTCATGACTAGATCGACAAATCGCGACGCACGCTTGATGCGTGCGAGAAAGACCTACTCCTGAAGCCTAAGTAGCTATTTCACCCGCTCACCTACCGGGTCCGTAGGCCCCCTCGGGAAGCAACTGCCAGAACAGCTAGTAACATGTCCACGGGCGCTCCGTGCTCAGTTGATTGTCCCTGTGCTGACCGATGAACGCGATACGGAGTGCGGCTGTACTACAAAAGGAGCAACTAGTCGCAAGCTCCATCAGTAGACCTCAAGGGACGTGTACTTTTTCAAAGCATCAACCCATCCCACAGAACACTCACAGCACATCTAGGCGTACCAGAAAATGGACAACAGAATAGTAAATACTGAGTAGTAAAGTCCTCTACTTTCCAGCAAAAGGAGCAATCCATCACAGACAGAACCCGGTCGACGGGGTCGGCGAGAAGAAGACGTACAGCGCCCTTGACCCGGATTTCATGGCCATTCCTCATATTCTCGTCTGGCGAGGGTCCCAACCCGATCGACCCCGTCTATTCCTCGTACTCCTGGTCCTCCTCTTCCGGATCATCTTCATCATCAGGCTCAGCATATCCCTCTTCGTCTTCTTCGTCTGGCTCCGGATCAGCGTCGTCGGCCAGTTCATTGCCATCCTCGTACTGTGGCTCCAAGGTACGCGTAGCATCCTCCTCCCCTTGCTCCTCCTCGTACTCGCCGCCATCATCTCCTGCAAAAGAGGCCATGCCCGTTCCTGCCAGCGCCCCGACCCCAACCCCGGCACCAGCAGCAGCGCCAACAGCAGCTCTTCCACCGCCTCCGCCGGAATCATCCGACTGACCAGGCCCACCACGGGAGCGGATCGGGTAGGGGGAGTCTTCTTGGAAACCCCTGTCTTCCTGGAACCCCCTGTCTCCGTCATTGCCTCTCCCTCCACCGGTGCCGTTGATGCCCGCCGAAGAAGCATAGTAGTCACCGGCGAGTCCATGGCTCTGGCCTGTTTGCGCTGGATCTACAGGAGCCCCTTGCAATGCTTCCTCTCCCTGCTCCTCCTCCTCCTCCTCCTCAATGGCATCATCAATATCCTGGTACGTCAAGTCCTCCTCGCCAAAGTCACTATTGACGGGTTCCTCCTGGCCTCTTCGCTGGAGACTACGGCGATGCTGGACCTGACGCTCCTTGACTTTCTTCAAGCCAGCCATGATGTTCTTGAAGGCGGGGAACCTGCGCTTCCTGGCCTTTGCCTCGTATGACGCTAGAATGAGCTTGAAGTCTTCCTTGCGGCCGAGTTGCACGGCCCGCTCCATGGCCCCCTTGTAGGCCTCCAAGGGAAGGTCCTCGCGCGCGAGCAACATGTGGATAATGTCGTGCCGCTCTTCGGTGTCCGAGTCGTCTTCCCATCTGCTCTCGCGGGCCACGGCGGCCGCAAGAGCACTACCATACTTGCCACTGCCACACAGGCTCTGGGTGGATATCTTGGCTCCTTCTTGTGCTTCGTCTTCCCCCTCTTCTCCCTCCACCAGCAGGTGCGAAACGAGTGCGGCGTCGCCCTTGAGCGCAGCGGCCTGGAGCACAGAGCCGAGCTTGCCGGCCGTCATGTTGGGGTCTGCGCCGCTCTCGAGAAGCAGGCGTGCATTGCGGTTGCAGCGAGCCAAAGCCGCCTCGTGCAGCGGTGTGCCGAGCTTGGCGTACTTTGAACCGGGCCCGGGGACGACTTTCAGTTCCAAATCCGCCCCTTCCCGCTCGAGCAGCTGGCGGAGACACTGATCGTCCTCCTGGACGGCCGCGGCGTGCAGGGCGCTGTAGTGCTTGCCGCCGTAGACGTCGAGCGCGACCTCGTTCTCCAGGATGGCCCGGACGCAGTCTGGCTCGCCCGAGGCCGCCGCGGCCTGTAGGACGGTGTGGTACTCGCCGCCCAGCAAGGTAGGGTCCGCTTCTCCCTTGGACAGGAGCAGCCGGCAGGTGGCCGGGTAGCCGTTGGCGGCCGCGGCGTGGAGGGCCGTACCGCGATGCTTTCCGACAATGTTGACGTCGGCGTCAAACTCGAGCAGCACCTGGACGCAGTCGTCGTCCCCCAGGGCGGCGCAGACCATGAGGGCCGTGTCCCCGTCCTCGTCCTGGTAGTCGACGCTGGCCCCGTTCTCGAGGAGCACCCGGACGTACTTGGCCGGCAGCGTCGAACAAGCGTTGATAAGCGGGGACGCCATGCTGGGCCCTCCCACCGCGTTCGGATTGGCCCCCTTGCTGAGCAGCAGTGCCATGAGCTCGCCGTAGGCACAGTAGGTGGCCGCCGTCAAGGGATTCGACAGCCACCCGGCGCCGTTGTTGGGGTCCGCGTTGCGCGCCAGCAGGAGGCGCGCGACGTCGATATCGCCAACCATGCAGGCCTCTTGGAGGGCACTGCCGCCACCCGTGACACGGGTGCTGTGGCCGTTGATCTTGGCCCCGTTGTCGAGGAGCAGCGCGACAATCTCCTTGTGACCGTTGGCCGCCGCCATGTGCAAGGGGTAGCCCGCTTCGGCCTCTGGATCTGCGTCGTGCTGGAGGAGCAAACGTGTGATACCTACCGTGCCATCGTAGGCCGAGGCCGTGAGGGCGTTGCCGTATTCGTCGCCTGTCGCGTTGGGGTTCGCGTCGCAGGTATCGAGGAGGAACTGGACCATGGCCTCGTGCTGCGCGTCCGTGGCGACGTAGAGGGTGGCATCAACATCCTCGCGGGAGAGTTGATTCGTGTCGCGCGCCGCCCAGAGCAGCTTCACCGTGTCCTCCTGGCCAAACGCGGCGGCCTTTCGGAGCGCCTTGCCCAGAGGCAGCGACTCGGACTGCTCGAGAATCGCGGTGAGGACGGCCGGGAACCCGCTGGCCGCGGCGTGCTCCAGGGCGGCGCCGCGCGAGTCGAGGTCCTCGTCCAGCGCCAGGAGCGACGTGACCATGTTCATGTTGCCCGTCGTGGCCGCGGCGGCGAGCGCGCTCTGGTAGTCCTGGGAGCCTTGCTTCGGGTCGCTACCCTTGTCCAGCAAGTCGGTGACGAGCTCTTGGTAGCCCCGGAGGATGGCGGCGATGAGGGGAGACTCTCCGCTGTCTGCTGTCAGGGTTATGTCGGCGCCCTCGTCGACGAGGAGCTTGGCCGCCTTGCAGGGCGAGCGTGAGCGGCGTCCCCTCCCCTTCGGCCATGGCGTTGATGTCTGCCTTGCCTTGGTGACCCTCGTGAGCGAGGAGCATCCGCATGACGTCGAGGCGACCCTCGCTCGCCGCCATGTGCAACGGGGTCCACGCGCCCGTCTCGAGGCCGTTGTTGATCGCGGCGCCCTTTTCCAGGAGCCGGACGCACACGTGTGTGTGGCCTCGAGCCGCGGCCCAGTGCAGAGGTTGGTTGTCCCAGCTGTCGAGCTGCTGCATCTCGTCCCCGTGTCCGTGCTCCAGAAGCGAGTTGACCAGAGGGAGCAGGCCAAAGAAGGAGGCGACATGGAGCGCCGTCAAGCCCCTGAGCTCGCCCTGGCCGTCTTGACGGGCAAAGGTCCCCCACCAGCGCCTTCGCGCGGTCGAGTCGAGGGACCAGAAACGCTGCGACATGTCGAGCGAGTGGACAAACTCGGGCGTTGCGTCGTATCCGTGCCGTAGCCAGTACTTGAGCGGGTACACCAGAGCCTCCTCGTCCTCGTCCATGTCGCTCCCGCTGTCGCTCTCCGAGGGTGCCTCCATGTCTTCAAACAGCTGGTCGATCTCGGCCTCCTTCTTGTCGACGACTGCCTTGGTCCTCCACTGCATAATCATGGCGTCGTCCTCGTCGTCCTGCGCGAACCGGGACATGATGTAGGAGAAGCACCGCAGGCCGACGATGCCGTGCTGCCACTTGAACTCGGTGCCACTGTCCTCGCCTCCCTCCTCGCGGTCGCCGATGCCCAGATACTTCGCAAGCCCTGGTTGCTCCAGGGCCGTCCTGGCGAGTGGGTGGATGAAGGAGACGCAGGTCTCCTGTGGCCAGTAGCCCAGGGCGTCGACACGCGCCTCCATAGTGCTGACCCTGAGCAGCGGCCCGCAGGCCTTGATGTGCTCCAGCACCCTGTCCTCGACCGAGATGCCCTCGGGGCGGTCTTCATCTTGGAGATCGGCCATGATGGCCAGCTCCTGGATCGTGGGATCTTCGTACGAAATGACGAGGGTGCGGAGGATCTCCCTGACCACTTCGAGCCCTTGCTTCTTGCTGTCGCCAAGCACGTGGACCCAAGCTTGCTCGATCAGCATGGACACATCCTGCGGCAGCAGCTGCAAGGCCTCTCGGACACTGAAGAATGTCGCTGGGAGCTGCATGAGCAGGCTGCAGACCACATCCACCCACAGCGTGCTGCTCTCCGCCCTTTTGACGAGGCTGCTAAAGACAAACTACTCGAGGGCCAGGTTGTACCCCTTGGCCTGGCCGAGCGCCTTGACCCTGTCGCGCGTGTACGTGGCCAGGAACTGGAGCTGTCTCGCACTCCGGGAGCTGCTGTTCAGGTCGATCCGCAGCAGCGTGTCCGTCTCGAGGGCCTTCCTGATATCGGGACGATCGCGGCTAAGCAACATCCACTTGGCCTTGTCGCGCATCGCGTCCCCGTCGGGGCCGTCCTCGCCCTGGAGCATCTCGGACAGGCAGGTCAGGAACTCGGTCCTCGATTCATCCTCTGTGAGCGAGTGCACGTTGGCAATGACAAAGTAGACCTCGTCGACGGACTCATCCTGGAGCATCTCGGCCAGCCCCCTCCAGAGCTTGCCCACGCTGACGTTGCCGCCAGCACCGCCTCCGCCTGGGCCCCGGGACGAGGAAGGGGCTTTAGCGGCGAACATTTTCACGTACTGCGCCAGGTCCCGCCTCTGGACAATGAGCTGCCATAGGAGCGACTTGACCACGTTCTCGGCAGAGCGACCCTCGGTACTCGGGTCGCAGAAGAAGTAGGCCAACATGATACTGCCCGTTGAGGAGGGATCTCTCTCCGTCGCGCGGACGAGGTCGTCTCTCTTGGTCCGGAGCACGTCAATGGCGACCGCCGCCGCCTTGGACTTGCCCAGCCCCTGGTGCCCAGACACCCACAAGCATGATGGCGTAGGGGGATCCTGGCGGGCCCACCGGACAAAGTCGGGCTCCTCGCGTAGCCAGCGCGAATCACCGCTCAAGTTCTCGACACTCGCCAGCTTCCTCTCTGCGTTGACCACGTTGAGACTCTGGACGAGGCGCTGAAAGGTGGCGTCGTCGACGACGGACTGGCGCGACGCCCGCAGGCGGGCCTTGACGAGGGGCCCCGCGCCCTGGACACTCTCCCGGATCCAGTGCAGCACGTACTTGTACTCGGCATCCTTGGCATCGTCGAACCGGTTCAGCTGGCGGTGGTTGCGGCCAAGGCCATACTGCTTGGCGTGCGACAGCGTCGCCGAGGCCTGCGAGACGACCATCTCTCCGCGTCCGAGTCGGGGCGCCCCCTTGAACCTCTCCTGCAGATAGTTGGTCGGCATGAGCTCGTAAAGACAAAAAAGGGCCGGCCGGGGCGCCAGCCTGGCCGTCAGCCGCGCAAAGTCCTCGCGCAGCTCGTGGAGCGAGTCGCGGTTCGGGTCCAGCGTCTGCAGCATCTGCGACTGGTACCCCTTCCCGTTGAATTTGGCCAGCAGGCCAGCCAGCAGCATGCCCCGAAACGACTCGGGCGCGCCGCCAAAGGGCGTGCCGAAGAAGAGGGCCCCCGCGAAGCAGTGCAGGATGCGCGTGTAGGCCATCTCCTCGGGCTGGGCCGCCGCGAGCGTCAGCGCCTTGGCCAGCACCAGCCCTCCCATGCTGTGCGCGAGAAAGACGATGGGTCGCGTCGGCTCGTCTTGGTTCTTGTCGCCACGACGCTGCGCCGCGAGGCTCACCAGGAACAGGCTCGCCACGTTGTACAGCGTCTGCTCCTTGGCGTCGGAGCCGAGCCAGCGCGAGTCGTAGTGGTATAGCATGATCCGGGCGCCCGGGATCGCGTCGGGCAGGCCTTCCTTGGCATCCTTGAGCCAGTGAAAGTCGGTCGTCTCGGAACCGAAGCTTTTGGCCGGGTCGGCCCCCAAGCCGGGGACAGCAACGATGCTGGCTCGTCAGCTCAACTAAATTCTCAAGAGTCAAGGGCCACACATTCGCTCTGCTTACTCGACATTGATACTCCTCTCCGTTGCGTTGTTTGTATTGGTGTCCGGATAGAGAACCTCCATCATGGTCGGCTCTTGCAGACTTACACCCAGGCTCTTGGCCCAGCGTGGGAATGAAGATTTTTTTATTTTCCCAACGCACTAGTCGTTGAATAGATTTGTAAGTAAATTATACGACGACAGGTGAATCTAGCCAAGCCCCGGGGCAGACCTTGTTAATAAATGTCGAGGCTGTTTGCGCTCGAGTCTATTTCGAGATGCCAGGGTCCTCCTCTAGCGCCTATCATCAGCCCTACGGCTATGAATTACTATCCCCTGTCCAATGGAGCGGTGGTCGGGTCTAGACTCTGGCATCCCAATTTATCCAAAGTGGCCGCATCTGCAGTCAGCCGTCACCGACAAATAGTCAAGTATAAGCAGACGGAAGACATGGACCACGACGCAATCGGCACACTGTCTGGTGTCGAGGCTGACGGGACGTCTTGCTATACCATGAGACATGCCATGAGACATGGATAGATGGTAATTCCCGATAGTGCTCGCGATGCTTCGAGAAGCCCATGCAGTGAGAACCAAAACCCTTTCAGCTGAGCAAACAGACCCCTGTCGGCGGTGCGAGGTGTATGGGCGGGGGTGGGCGGGAAAGATGGAATATGGAAAAGTCGACTAAAATTAGCAGACGATAGGCTACAACTTGATGATCACTACTTTTATCTTTTTACACGTGACGGTGGTAGTTTTCATGGCTGGCGGAATCTCTTCTTGTTGCGGACGTGCCATCAAGCAGAAGGTCTCCGAACAGGGAATCCGGAAGGACGCCGGCGTGCATTTGTGATCAGCGTCATAATTAGCCCCAGTATGAAGCGCTACGCTACGCTACGGTCCGTACAAGTTGCAGCAAGGCGAGGCATGGGGGGCACTGATTGCTTGCATCACAGCCATACCTTAGCCTCAATGACCTGTCGTGGCCTACTCGCTCCTCATACTTCTGAATCAACCACCAAGTGAAGGGGCACCTCATCATGACCTCTCGCGCGACGAGCAATCGACCGCCCCATCTGTCTCGCGCAATGATTTGTACATAGCCATTCCTTGCTCCCTACCCTTGGAAGCCGACGCAGGGCAGATCAAAGTCAGGCACCGGCCACAGGGAGGGGCTGCCCCAGACGTACCTATCACTCTACATGTAGACGGCAGGATCATTTTTCCGGTCACCACACCACCGTGAGATGAGCACCTTTGTCAGGCAAGGTTCATTCCACTACTCAATATTGAGTACAACGCTACTGTTCCTCAAGAGCACCCCCAAGCCCCATAACCCATCACTCCCAATATCCCTCTACTATCTTCACTAGATCATCCGCCTGGTTACGCTCTTCGCGTTCCTCAGCAGAATTGTACCAGCCAGCGAGCTCAGGGACATGGTGATAATCTGGATGGGATGGACGAGCGGCAAAGAGACGGGCTTCCATTTCTACTCGTCTTGTAGTTAAAGTAAGAATATTGATCCATATTCGACTCACCCTGTTCCTCGATCTCCACAAGGCTCTGCCGACCCGTAAAAGCCGTGGACGGGATGCGGTGAAGGAAAATAACTTCATCGGCCGAACGTGGGTGACGAATGTTTAATTTGGTTGTTAACTTTGCCGTGTCGAATACGTCAACATCCGTCGACAAGTTCGCTGTGTCTATCTCGTAAACGCAGACCTCGCCGAAGGAGCCAGCGTCCCGCGTTCTGTCTCGTTGCTTCGCCCACCTATGGGCATGCTGCTTGGAGCTGAAGGCCGATATGAAGCAGCTTAGTTTCTAGCAAGCCCAATTCAAATGGGTTTCGGCCGCATGCTTTAATGTCGACTCGTTGGAGATGGGTCGAGTGTGATCGGACGCAACTAAATCTCTGCTCTCAGCATCCCACCGAGACTGGGACGTAGGATGGGTCACCAGCTAGAGAGCTCGGGGAGGATTGGTGCACTTATAGGCAGAGAGATCGAAGTTGGCAGCCTCGCCTAACGGCCTGGACGTTGCTGGTGGTTCCATGGACGGCACGAGGTCTGCAACAACAAATGCCCCAAGTGGTATTGAAGCTGTAAGGCATCGACTTGCGGGTTGGGCATCACGAGGATTTATGCGCGTCGTCTTGCCATGTAGCTTCTTTATCGAATCGTTGAAACTTGACGTCATGGGACGCACAGCTCGTTTAATACACAGACTACTCCCTTGTCGCCCCCAACTACTAGTAGAGAAGGCGTGGTACCCCCTTCGACACTTGACATTATCTAAGGACATTTGTATAGGAGCTCGTATACCTCAACTAGCACTTGGACAGCCCGAACCGAGCGGGGAGTCGCGCCTCTTCCGCTTTTCAACAGGAATGTGTCGCGCTCACAGCCCGCTCATCCTACCGGCAGATGCCTTCCACCAAGTGCGGTGGGGTACAGATGGCATTTCATGCACCAGGTTCGTAGCCGCCATCTCGCTTGCTGTATTGTGCGGTGGCATCTCATGGTACAATGTCCCCTGCCGCGGCGACGTGGCAGCGTAGAGCTCGGATGGGGGAGGGGCAACCATGTGTGGTTGGGACACGGACGGCGGTGATTGAGTCGGGGATGGAGTCGAGGTCGAAAGGGTAAGGGTTGGCTTGGGAGAGTATGCATCTGCCTCGTGGATGGGCCTTGTCGTCGTTGGAACATCTGAATCCTTGGCCTCGGCCTGCTGCTGACCGACAGAGGTATGATCCGTGGTAGTCGGCAGTGTGCTCGTCGTGCTCTTCCTTCTCCGTCGCATGTAGAAGACCATGTACCCCACAATGGCGAGAGCTAGGAGGATAATTCCAAGGACAATGGCCGCAATGATCCCGGGATGCAGCGAGCTTTCGCCTGTTTCTTCTCGAGTCTCAACTTGCGTCTCTTCAGGAAGCAGATCATCATCCGTTTCTGTAGGACCCAACGTCCTCCTCGTCGTTTGGCTTCCAGCAAAATAAGGCGCGCAGTACTCCAGTGCGTACTCGCCCGTGTACATGTCTGCAGCATCTCCATCAGTCCATCTGCACATGCGGGACAATCAACGTGAAAGAAAACCCACCTGCCATTTCAAAAGTGCCACAGAGCTCGAACGCTAGGCAAGTGTAGAGATCCGTGACTGCCCCCATGTGGCTGTTGTAGATATCGAGGCTGTCCGTGCACTGACAGCTCAGGTCCTCCAGCGGGCACCCGATATCGTCGAGATATGCGACGTAACAATCGCGCATGCATTCTGGTATGAGGGCAAGGTCTCCCATCTTTGCGTACTTGCTTGCGCAATGCGTGCAAGCTCAATGGGGATGAGTGAATGATGATGAACAAGTCGAGGTCAGCTCAGCGACCGGGAGGTGGTGGAAGACCGCGCGGTCGTCAAGGCACGTCTGCCCTTGTTGGAGCTGAAAGCCTTTCCTGCAAGCCCAGCCAAAGCATTCTTCCCAATGGTTTCCATCCGGTGCGGATCTAGACCGCGAACGTTTTCTTGCATGGTGATGTGGGAGAGGGGAGCTGCGCAGTGTCTACGGGTACGGGTACTCCGTACTCACAGTCAGATTCGGTACCACCCGGCAGCTGAGCTTATAATGTCTCACCATGCCCCTTTTTTGCATCTTCAGCTTGGGGCAATGGGGCAGCTCGACTGGTCGAGAAGAACAATGTCGCCGAAGAGAGCGGAGATGCAGCAGCGCCACACCGCAACCGTGTCTCAGTCTAGCCACCCTAGTACACAAGAGTCACCTCTTGATGAAAGGGGACTATTTAGTCGAACTTGACCCAAACGTGATGGCCTATTACTACCCATTCCACTTTCACAGTCCTTTCCATTCTGCCTTCCCCTCTCCTCGAATAATCATCCGCAAACCAGCAGCTGCCTAAAGTGTCGCCATGGGCTACCCTTGACAGCGTTGGGAGCTACCATGCCGGCACTCCCCAGCGGGCGCCTCGAATCCTGCCGTCTACGGTCCTCTTGATTGACATTCAGACGTCCAGCCTCGATATGCCTGGCCTGGGCCATAATGAACAGTGCCTGGAGTCTCACCTCGCTCTCGCTGTCTGGACGACAGCCGCCGGGTCGTTATGAGAAGTCGAGCCATGCTTTGCGGAAGTCGGCATCTAGGATGCTATGCAGCTTTTCCGCAACTTCCACTCCCTGTTGCTGTGGGCCCTAGTCAGCGCTCCTAGAGACTCGGCGAACATGGCCCGAATTCTCTGCGATACATAATTGATCATCAGCAGCATCTCCTCCCTTTGGCGTGCCGTGGCCATGGCCACCCGGAGTGCCTAGAATTTATCTCCAGGAGCTTCGTACTCTTCTTTCTCCGCAGTGCCCTCTTTTTCCGAGACACACACCGCTTCAAAGGGCTCAAGACGTATCGCTTCCTCTGCCGTTTCCGACAGAGCGATGGCACGTTGAGGAAAGCACACGCTATAATGTGCTGTTTTTCCCACAACCTTTTCGAGAAGCTTGGCGGAAGTTTTCCTAGCCTTTGAATGGAGTAGAGTGTTTGCATCTCTTAGTGGGCGAGCAATGGACTCGTTGTGCGAACCAAGCTGCAGTTGGTTGATAGCACGTGCACGCTCCCTCGTATGGGGGTTCCATCGGAGTCTACTCCGCAAATCCGTAGTAGGCAGTGCTTGGCCTATTACGGTGAGCATCTGGATGGCTATCAGATTGAAGCGGCATGGCTCCTGGTCTTTGCCTGTGAGGAGCCAAGCGCGGCACCATCGGTGCAGAAGAAATGTGCATGGAATACGAGTTGCCGTTGTCGTCGCGCTGGATCAATGAACAGGCTTCCAGAATAGAGAGTCGTCTCTCGATATCATGAAAGTGCACATTCACCTGGAAAACAAGTGCCAGCCAGCTCTCCAACAGCGGCATTGCCATGATCTGTTTCTGCGGATAGATTTCGTTCAGATGATTGGGAAGGATGTCTTCGTCGTGGAAGAAGCTGAGGACCGTGAAGATATCGCACGCATGCGGGGACCGGCTCATGACGGCTGAAAAGGATGCCTCCCAGGTTTTCATCATGTTCGGGCCATATATGTCGATCATTTCACGTGGCTGCTCTTGGAGCAGCTGATCGAGACGCAGTTGATGTTCGTCGATATCGGGCAAGGTTGGAGGAGAGTCTCGGTGTCTGGGAAATGTACGACCCAGCAATCGAGACACCAAGGGCTAGGCAGCCGAAATCACCAACGATGAGTCGGGCCTCGGCTTCCTAGCTAGCTCTTTCGCCCCGTGTCTTGGCGCACCGGAAGAAGAGCTCGACCGCTTCCTCGAGATGGACTTCTCCAACTTCAACTCCTTCGAAGGTCGAGAGGTCTTTCACGAGAACACTGCGACTGGTGATGATGATGTAGACGTTTGGGCTGTTTGTGCACGTAATCGCAGCTGATGGAAGCAAAATCCCCAGCCTGGATCCAGAGTGTCGAGTCTTAGGTGCTGTAGTGTTGCTGTACGAAGCTGCGGGCGAGCTGAGACTTCCCGACCCCTCCGGAACCCCATATTCCGACGACCCTGACCTCGCTTGTGCTGCTGCCTGCGTCGCGTAAATAGCTGGTCTCTGATCTGCTTCTGAAGCGCGGTTCGCTGCACAAACGTCTTGACTGGCTCTGTGGAGCTCTGTGGGTAGCTCGGGATCCGGTATGCCCGTTGTATTACTCGAGGGGCCATGCAAATCTTACTTCCCCTGAGTGGTATCTTGTTTCTTGACACGTGAGGGCGAAACAGGTGGGACTCGGCCATGGACCCGTGACACTCCTCGCAAAGACCGGGAAGGGTTCGAAAATAAGCATGGAATGGTTCACGAACTGCTTAATGCATGTCTTGTGAGCTTCTTGATCTTTCCACGAACATTGTCTGCCCTCGGTTGAGTGATAAGATGAGGCGCGCGTCGTCTTCCATTGTGTTGAGGGATTGCGAGGCCAAGAAGAGCGCCTGTTGTATTGACATTGCGACGAGATGAGATGAGCTGCCCGAAAACTCAATCTCGGTTTTATGTACTGACCTGTTTGATGACAAGACCGCCTAGACTATGTCCAGTAAAGATCAATGGATGAGTCAGTTCCTGCGATAGTAGTACAAGCTCGGTGGCTACAGTACACCGTTGGGCTGGGCCACACGGAATGATGTTGCTGTTCCTGGGCTTCCTGTCTCTGGTTGACAAGACTACTTACTCAGCAGCGACGACCCAAGACCCCTGATACGAACCCAAGTTGGTCTCAAATCCGGCGAAATGTCCGCATCATAGCCAAACGTCATGATCCAGGCATCTTGTAACATGCGTCCGGAGCTCCCATGGCCAGAAAAAATTGGACTCGTCGTGTCTCCACGTCTTCTCGGGGTCCCCGTTGAGCCCGTGGAGGAAGACATCCAGTTGGCCGTTGTCACCGTTGTACAGAACAGTGATGCCTCTGCGTCGGACTTGAGGGCCTGAAGACTGCGCCAGACTATTATCTGGCTATGTCATGGTGAGCCATGGTGCCGAATCGTTGATTTTCGAATCAGGCACTTCCTACCATTGTTCAGAGGCAGAGGCAGACACACGGGCTCCGATGTTTGATTCGATGGTATTCCGTGGACGGAGAGACCTACAAGGCCATCAGCACAAGCACCCACTGCCAGGTCAAGGACGTAGACCTTGATGGCGGGGCCTGTTCCAGCCGCTCATTGCCAAGAGCTGTTCTTAAGCGGCTGAGGCAGGCTGTACTAACACCTGGCCACTCGGCAGCGAGTTTGTTATGCAACAAGGGGCCGGAGGGCCAAGCACAGTACATGAATACCGCGAATTATACTACAGCACTCGGCGCAATTCGAGCACGATGAGCTGGTCGCCACTCAAGCAATCTTCTTGTCGGTGTTAAATATCTATCGCTGTTGACTTATCCTTTGTCGGGTACCGAATGTCAGGCACAGTATGGGGTGAGGCCAGCGTCACAGCGTGGGTCTAGGGCCTGGTAAAGGTAGATGCTTCATAGAGTCGGGAACTATGGTTGACGTTGCATGTTAGACTTTGAAGCCATCGCTATTGGCGCTGGAGGTAATTGGGCACCTTGACCTATACTTGCTTGCCGCTACGAACGTAAATTCACCATTGACCGTGTCATCATTATATGTACGTAGTATACGGATATTACGTACCTGACTTGTGTGCTTGTAGCAGACGCATGACCAGCCTCTCGGGCTACGTAGTACTACCCCTAATTCCCGGATGCACCGATTGGTCGATGCTATGCCACCCGGAAGTACGGGACCCCAAACGGATGCATCTCGCGCACGGCATTGCTATCAGCACCGGCTTTCCGAATACGACTCGCTCGCTTCGTTTCGTTTCGTTTCATTTCGGGTTCGTACTCGCAACGACTAACTACTTACACAGAGCGACAGCATGACTGCGAGGCCAACAAGTGCAGAGAATCCCCGCGAAAGGCCCTCGAGCAGCTTACAAACCTCGGCATTGATTCTGGTGACTTGTTGGTCTACGTAAATCGCCGGCTCGGGTGCCGAGAGAAGAAGTTTAATAATCCCCCTGGTGCCAGGTGGTGTATAAGTATGGATCAAGATCCAGCCTCGTGCCATCACGTGGTGGATTTGGGGGGTCCAGCGACTGGACCCGCACCTTGACATGCCGTGACGTAACCGGAAAAGCTTCAAGTACCAGACACGTCTATTCTCCAGGCGCGGGTAAGCAAGCACCCTGCGGCACCCACGGAGTCCGGGTGCGTCGCCAGTCGTATAATCAACATCACCACCCGTGGCCGTCTTGTCTCCTGTCTTCTCCCCCCTCTTCATTCGAGTCTCGCCCTGCACATCGAGTACGGCTGCCGCGCAGGCCAATGCCCCGGTCACCATGAGCTCCTCTGCCGACCTCGTCGCCAATGGCGTCGATCGCCACGACCATGTCTTGCGTCCGAGACCGCGCAAGCCCCAGCATTCCGCCGTCCGAGCCCTGTCGCGCGCCTCCTCCGGGGAGAACATGGACGGCCAGACCCCCTCGTCCGCCGCCTTCGAGAACGGCTCCGCCAGCGGCCTCGCCAGCGGGCGCTCGACACCCGTCCCCGAGAACGCCCCTCCCTCCGTCAAGAGCCTGTCCAGTGCGCGCAAGCAGGCGCGTGCTGAGAATCGACGCAGGAGGATCTTCCCGTCGACCGACTTTGAGTCCCGCGTCTCGCATTTCGACCCCGAGTCCGATTATAGGGACTTTCACGGGTTCTTCAACCTCTTCTGGATCGGCCTCTTCATCATGGGCATCACCACTGGCCTGAGGAACATGAAGGACACGGGCTTTCCCTTGCGGTTCCAGATATGGACCCTCTTCACCATCAAGCTGTGGCACCTGGCCGTGGCGGACGCCCTCATGGTGGGCTCGACCATTGTCAGCTTGGGGATACACTGGATGTCGAGAAATGCCCCGGCCAACGGCGTGCTCGCCTGGAAAAAGGGTGGCATGGCGCTGCAGAGCATCTACCAGGTCGCCTGGTTTGCCTTTTGGGTCTTCCTCCCCTTTTACCTCGACTGGACATGGACCGCCCAGGTCTTTTTTCTTCTCCACACCATGGTCCTCCTCATGAAGATGCACTCCTGGGCCTTCTACAACGGCCACCTCTGCGAGACGGAGAAGCGCCTGCACAGCCTCGACAACCACAGTCGCAACAGCCCCTCCGACCTCCGACCGGCGTACCTGTACCCCAGCGCCGAGCGTCCCGAGCCCACCACCGCCCCCAAGAGCCGCGTGAGCCTGTCAGACGAGGACAATGAGAAGAGCGCCGATGAGCTCGGCACCCTCCGCGAGGACCTTGCGCGCGAGCTCACCTCGCCCATCGGCAACGTAACCTACCCAGCGAACCTGACGCTGGCCAACTGCGGCGACTACCTGCTGTGCCCGACCCTCTGCTACGAGATTGAGTACCCACGTCTCGAGCACCGGAACTGGATCTCGCTCATCTCCAAGATCATCGCCACCTTTGGCTGCATCTTCCTGCTCACCGTCGTGTCCGAGGAGTTCATCCTGCCCGTGCTCACCGACGCCGCGCAGAAACTCCACCCCGTCCTGGGCGCCCCGCCCCCCATGTCCGAGTCGCTCCTCATCCTCCTCGAGAGCATCTCCTGGCTGCTCTTCCCCTTTATGCTCACCTTCCTCCTCGTTTTTCTCGTCATCTTTGAGTACGTCCTCGGCGCCTTCGCCGAGATCACTCGCTTCGCCGACCGTCACTTTTACTCCGACTGGTGGAACTCGACCGACTGGATGGAGTTTTCGCGCGAGTGGAATATCCCCGTCTACTCCTTCCTCCGTCGCCACGTCTATTCCGCCTCGCGACCCCATCTCGGCAAGTCCAGGGCTACAGTCATCACGTTCCTCATCTCGGCCGTCGGCCACGAGATTGTCATGGCGTGCATCACAAAGAAGATTCGAGGTTACGGCTTCATCTGCCAGATGATGCAGCTGCCCATCTTCATGATGCAGAACACCAAGTGGGTCCGCGGCCGGCAGACTCTCAACAATGTCTTCTTCTGGGCGAGCATGATCCTCGGCCTGAGTCTGGTGCGTTGGTCCTGTCAAGCCGCCTTCGTCTGCAGCATAGCTAACAATCACAGATCTGTGCACTCTACGTGCTTGTATAATTACACTATGCATTTACATGCAACATATACGGCGTCGAATTGACGAAATCATGGTCGGCAGCTTGAGGGCTGTCGAAGTTGGATACTTAGATATGGACACGCAAGATAAGGGTTCCGGTAGACGTTGTATTATAGTCTCTTCTCATTACTTTCTCTCATATACCCCTGGAGCAGCGTCTCCATGCAATTATAGCTCATGCTTTTTATCAATGTCATTATTCAACAAATTCTGCTTCGCTTTGTGTGCCTTGGATGTCGAGGATGTCTCGATTATATGAGTTGATGACCACCAGGATGAGGCTGTCGCCATACAATGCAGTACTTAACCGGGTCAGTCGCTACGTTAGTGCTTTGGCAGGAAGAGTGAAACAAGTTGCAACGGGCTGGTTCTTGAAGTGCGGATTGGAAAAGATCACCATCACGACTAGAGAACATTGTGTCGGAACATGCATTTATTCTACTTCATCTTCGTTGCTAAAGTACATTGATGCATTACGGGTGCAAATGCCCCCTGGTTCGATATCGCAAACTCGTAAAGATCCGTGTCCTCATTAAAAAGAAAACCCAACCCTGGCCTAACTCCAAAGACTTTTCATTCGTCGGGGTATCAGCATTTAGTCAACCTCCTCCATGGCGCTGTCACCGGTGGCGGCGGCAGGGGTATCAGCGGCGGTGGCACCGGCAGGGGGGGCATCGTCCTCGTCAATGCTGAGGCCAACGCGGACGAGGCGGTGGATGCGCTCGGCGAAGCTGTTGGGCTCCTCGATGGTGAAGCCGGAGACAAGCAGCGAGGTCTCGAACAGGAGAGTGACGAATGATTTGACCTGGGAGTCGTTCTCGCCGTCGCTCTCAACCTTGTTCTTGAGCTCCTGGATGATGGGAGACTTAGGCGAGATCTCAAAAGTCTTCTTGGAAGACATGTAGCTGGACATGGAAGTGTCGCGCAGGGCCTGGGCCTTCATGATGCGCTCCATGTTGGCGGACCAGCCGAACTGGCCAGTGCGGACAGCGCAAGGCGAGGCGCCGAGCTTGTGGGAGACGACAACCTTCTCAACCTTCTCGCCAAGGATGTTCTTGAGGGCCTTGGCAAGGCTCTCGTACTCCTTCTCCTCCTCCTCACGCTTCTTCTTCTCCTCCTCAGTCTCCTCGAGCTCAAAGTCCTTGGTGATGTCGACGAGCTTCTTGCCCTCGAACTCCTTGAGCTGGGTCATGGCGTACTCGTCAATGGGGTCAGTGAGGAAAAGAACCTCGAAGCCCTTCTCACGCAAGGCATCGAGGAAGGGAGACTTGGCAACGGCAGCAGTGGACTCGCCGGTGATGTAGTACATGTTCTGCTGGTGCTCGGGCATGCGGGTGACGTAGTCAGTCAGCGAGGTCATTTCATCACCAGACATGGTGGAGGAGAAACGCAGGAGCTTGGCGAGAACCTGGCGGTTCTGGGTGTCCTCGTGGATACCAAGCTTCAGGTTCTTGGAGAAGGCGCTGTAGAACTTGTCGAACTGCTCCTTGTCCTCGGCGATCTCCTGGAAGAGCTCGAGAGACTTCTTGACAATGTTCTTCTTGATCACCTTCATGATCTTGTTCTGTTGCAGGGTCTCACGAGACAGGTTGAGGGGAAGATCCTCAGAGTCGACAACACCCTTGACGAAGGACAACCACTCGGGGATGAGGTCTGTGGCATCATCAGTGATGAAGACACGGCGGACGTAGAGCTTGATGTTGTTCTTGGTCTTCTTGGTCTCGAAAAGATCAAAGGGAGCGCGCTTGGGGACGAAGAGGATGGCGCGGAACTCAAGCTGACCCTCAACAGAGAAGTGCTTGACACCGAGATGATCCTCCCAGTCGTTGGACAAGGACTTGTAAAAGGAAGCATATTCCTCCTGGGAGATGTCGGCAGGGTTGCGAGTCCAAATGGGCTTCTGCTTGTTGAGCTCCTCCTCCTCAATCTTGCTCTCCTTGACCTTCTTGGTCTTGGGCTTCTTCTCCTTGTCCTCCTCCTCGTCGTCGACCTCCTCGACCTTGGGCTTCTTCTCGCCATCGTCTTGGACCTCCTCGACGTCGGCCTCCTCGTCGGGGACCTCAGTTTCGGTCTCCTTGAGGACGTGAAGGTAGATGGGATAGGAGATGAACTCAGAGTGCTTCTTGATGACTTCCTTGATCTTGGACTCCTTGAGGTACTCGAGCTGCTCGTCCTTGAGGTGGAGGATCATCTCGGAACCACGGCCAAGGGCAGGGCCCTCGTCGTGGGTGATGCTGAAAGTACCACCGGCAGACGACTCCCAGACGTATTGCTCGTCGTCGTTGTGCTTGGAGCGGACGATCACACGGTCGGCCACAAGGTAGGCAGAGTAGAAGCCAACACCGAACTGTCCGATCATGGACACATCAGCGCCGGCAGTGAGGGCCTCCATGAACTGCTTGGTGCCGGAGCGGGCAATGGTACCCAGGTTGTTGACAAGGTCAGCCTTGGTCATACCGATACCGGTATCCCGGATAGTCAAGGTCTTGTTGGCCTCATCGGGAATGATGTCGATGCGCAGATCTTGGCAGGTCTCGAGCTCCTTAGGGTCGGCGAGAGCCTTGTAGCGGATCTTGTCGAGGGCATCCGAAGCGTTGGAGATGAGCTCACGGAGGAAGATCTCCTTGTTTGAGTAGACGGTGTTGATAATCAGCGAGAGCAGCTGAGAAATCTCAGCCTGGAACTCGAACGTCTCAGACATGATGACGGATTCTGAGAGCGTTAGGATGGCCTCGTGGTGTAGCAAGCGGTGTGAGTGTAGCTTACTGTGAGGGTATCAAGGGGCAATGGGACAAACTCTATACGCTGAAGGGGAAGAGTTGATGCTTTGGAGAGGAATGAGAAAGGATGAAGAAGAAAGAGAAAGGAGGAAGAGGCGGTGGTAAGAGGTTTAAGAAAAAAACGGAATGGGCCCCTCTGTGCCTGCCTACGAAGCTCAAGAGATTCCATCGGATTCCATCTGCACTTTGGGCAGAATTCTGGTCTCGCCAGCTCGCAGCCCCTCCAACCTTCGAGAATCAACGGCCGCCGCGGCAACCAAGCTTCTGATTGGCCACAAAGTTTCCGGGGCATCCTCACCGCCTGCCCCTTCCGCCATTTGGTCAAGTTTGCCTCTAAAGTGGAGGATGCTGAGCACGATGGCGAGGGCAAATTGAGCATCGCCGTGGGAAGAGATCATGACATGTGTCTCAATTCTTCATGTTCACAGTTCGCGCTTGCATTGAGCCGTGGTAGCTACTACATCTTTGCCTGTCGCACTGCGAGGCTGAGAAAGAGATCAAGCAAGGTGACCCCACGTGCTGTTTCGGTTTAGCGCCGTGATGCACACAGGGACCGAGCAGGAGTTGGGGATCGAGGTGCTTATTCTCTCACTTTGCCTACCCTAATACTAGTTCTGCGACAATCATGAGAGCTTAAGCAGGGTGATGGCTAGTCACTTGTAACTGACATTGATATGCTTGCATGGCTTGATTCATGCTCAAGGCATGTACAGAGCCTACTTTAATTTCGGTACACGCTTACAATAATCAATCGCCTGTGGAAGCCTGGATACTTCCACTCTCACAACACACGCTGCAACAAACATTGCAGGACATCACTCGTAAATTCTGGGTATCTATCGAACCCTCCCTGCTCCATATCAGAACCGCTCGCTAATGTCGCATTCAAGAGACCCAGTACCCCCTCCAAAACCATACCATCTACCTAGTTTGCAAATATCCTCAGCTTGCAGTCTACCCCCACAGTAGCCAGAACACATCGTATTTGTCCCTCTGCAGCAGAAGCCGTCTTGCTTGGTGAGCCGTTGGCGTCGCCATTCGTCTCTGTGGTCGCTTTTGAAGGCGCCCAGCGTAAGCATGAGATGAAGTGTTCGTGCGAGTCGCTGAGTACCTTGACACATTTTCCTTCCTGGCTGAGATCCCATGCTCGGAGTGACTTATCGTCTGATACAGAGATGAGATATTTGCCTCCTGGATGGAAGACCACCGCTCTCACCCAGTTGTCGTGCCCTACGAGTGTCTTGATACACTGGCCCCTGGCATCCCAAAGCTTGATCGTCTTGTCACGAGAGCCGGTAGCCATGAACTCGGCCGAACTTGTAGGCGGCGGTGGTTTCTTCAGACCTGCCAACGGTGCCAAGTGTTGATATGATGATGGCGGCGCGATAGCGCAGCATTCGTTGAAGTGCTCATGTCCAATCATGGTCATCTTCGTCTCCGCTGTCTGTGTCGAAATGTCCCACAGCCGCCCAGTCTGGTCGTCGCCTGTTGAAAAGAGAAACTTGCCATCAAAGGAGGGCGAAATGTCTCGCACCCACGCTGCGTGCCCTTCTAATGTCCTGACACAGTATCCTGTTGTAATGTCCCATATTTTGATCGTCCTGTCTCGGCTGGCGCTCACGAGTAGATTGCCCGATGAAGGTATGAAGCGGACTGCGCTCACACTATGGTCGTGGCCTGGCAGCGTCCGGATGTTCTTGTAATCATCGCTCGGGTCCCAGAGTTTGATCTTGAGATCAGAGCTGCATGATGCCAAGAGAATGCCTCCTCTTGGACCGCCAAAATCCACGTCCAAAACAGCTCTGGTATGGCCTTTGATCGTGCGCTCGATTTCGCCCTCTTCCCAATCCCAAATTTTGATGGTATAGTCATCCGATCCGGTCGCAACTGATGAGAAGACCGGGTGAAAGGCGACACAGTTAATGACATTGCGATGCGACTCCATTACATGTCGAGGAGGATGCCGCGGTAGCCATGATGACGGATCCTTACTTCGCTGGGACAGCGCAGATGGTGTGAGGTTGTCCATTTCCGTCTGGAGTGTCTTGTTCCTGCTCTCGAGATCCATGACCTGAGCAAGCATTAGCTGAGCCCTTTCCCTCGAGTTGCTTCCTTACCCTCCGTTGCAGCCGGCCGACAATATTCCACTTCTTCTCTAACAAGGTCTCGTACTTTTTTGCGGTCGCCGCGTCAAAGGTTTCCTCGGTCAGATTGGCTTCCGACCGCAACGCCGCAGCAGATTCAGGTAGGTTGTGAGTCGCGAGGTACGCGATAATGGCCTTGTGCCTAGAGCTGATTAGTGGGCAGTTGCAAGCTTGGGCACAGGTACGGACAGCTCCTCGGCCTGCTTGGGCCCCAGCATAGACGTGGCCATCCTGGGCAGCTATGCAACTTCCAGCTCGAGCTACCCAGATTCCTTAAAGCAGTGCGAGCTGTGTATGGGCGCTTCTCCCAGAGGCAACTTGCGGTGCAGTGGTGGTGGTGGGGTATGGACGGTCGGTGTGGTGTTTACGTCGGGAGCTTGCTGAACGTCGGACTACAGCTCCACGATGCGCGTCGTACAGCGCCTTTTGGGATAGATTAAGCGTCGGCAGAGTTGCATCAAGTCTCAGAGTTTCGCATTGGGCGCATCGCAGACTGAAAGTCTCGCGATCGCTACAGGTAGGCTCACCGACGTCAAGCATTGGCAGAGGTGACGGGAAGAGCGGCGGGGCAACGTTTTCCCCTGTCCCGGCGCAATGGCATGTGGGGCAGCATTTTGGTAGCTTCCGAGCTCAAACTTCATCTTGAGCGAAGATGAGCTTCATCCTCAACCAGTGCTCGTTTTCTGCTCTTTGTGTTGCTCTGACGTGAAACGAAGAGTGTCGTCAGAGCGTGTCTTTGTACTCAGGTGTATGCCCTCACGCGGTAACTTTGCTCGCCCATTTTCTGTGGTCGGCTTTGGGCCAACAGCACGGGAACCAGTTCTGCCTGTGATTTAACAGAACAGGTTCCTTGAAACCTTCCTACCAAACTTGCTTTTTCATGCTAAGGTACCAGACAGCAACCCTTTGAGAACCTCTTTCGACCGCGGCACCTTTGGCCATTTCAAGCAGCGGCTAAAAAGCTTGTTGAGGATTGACCATGGTGAAGTGGATTTGAGCCTTGGCATCCGACCTCGGAATGAAACACACAGACAATCCTAAATCTTGACACAAGTAGGTTGGCCCTGACAGCCCAATTGCAGCATTGGCAAAGCTTTAAACCAGCCTCACCGTACGGATACGGCATTCACATTTCCCCAGACGAGATTCGGCGTTCGACTCTGAATCCCGTATATTGATAAATAAGTACAGATACTAGTTGCGACTAGTTTGTACATCGAGAAGATCGTCAGGTGCTCATTCGCCGACTGGCTTATTCTATGCGGGCACCTGCCTGCTTACGAGTCGCAACGTGGCCTTATGGAATGAACATGGTCGCATCAGAATCTACGCCCTCGCGCCAGGTCCAACGAAACGCCTAGGAACGGTGCAATGCGCCTGTGACCGAGTCGACTGTCCGAAAATGAGGCTGGTAGGGATTACGGTGATGTCCTCTTCGAGAGACGTCCCGTTTCTGAATGAGACGAGCGCCGCATAGTCATCCTCAGCCTATTGTGGTGTCTTCAACAACAGACGTGGTATGTTTGGTGGCATTTGCCGAAATCAGTCGCTAGTCTATGCCTTATGATACTTTCGCAGCACCTTGCCCCTCATGGTATGTCCAATTCCATGCCATACCCTCTGTAATTGCCTTGCCAATGCGTCAATGCAGAGTGGTCATCTCCTCCGGGTGTCGCTTCCTCCACTTTGCCAACCACAACCGCATGATCACCGACTTGGATCATGCCACCAGGAGGGTATTTGTCGCCGGCAGCCAGCCTGCACTTTAACACCGCCATGACGCCGTCATCATGTATGACTCCATGTTCGTCCCATTTGAGCCCCTTCCATATACTTTCCGAGTTTCCCTTCGTGAACCTGTGCGCCAACTTGGCTCCGGCGGCTGCTGCCAGAGGAATATGTATGTTGAATCGTGGATTTTCGGTCAACGCCGTGAGTGTCCGACTAGGCGTCGCAATGTTGAAAGTGATTAATGGCGTAGGTGATATGCTGAGGCTTGTGAAGGAGGACAATGTCATTGCGCGGGGTTTCGAGATTTCTGAGTTGGGCGAGGTTGCGGGTGGCGAGGTAAGGACGACAACGTTGGCGGTAATGGCGCGCATTATATGGCGGTAATTCACTTGAAGCGGACTAAGGTGTATTCGCGTTGAATTATGCCGCACTAAAGGTATTAGTCGCATCTTTTCGAAAAGTGACAGAAGCTTGGACTTACCCATGGTCTTGGATGGTGTGGCAGCTGTCCATATTGGCTGCGATAGCCGGACACAGCGTACCGAAAGACCGCACATTTTAATTTGACGCCCGTCGCAAGGACCAAAAGAAGAAGGGAAAGAAGAAAAGGAAATACGTTGTGTTTAACGAGAAGGCCCGGGGTTTGACTGTTGGACCGCCGAGTGACGAGGTTGCGATGCGACCAGAAAATCCTTATCGATAAAGTTCCGACGCGATAGCACGCGACGGGATCGACCCGATTTTTTCCCATGCCGACCGACTTCGAGCATGACTGGAGCATCCTCGCCCCAAATTCGATCCTGCGACGACCTCATAAGCGCAACACTCGCTTGTCCACCGCCAGCGCCTGCCCATAGATCAATTGGGGAGACATCAGTCGGTTCGCCGCGCAACAATCGACATGGGGAAGCTCTCACCCCTATCCTCGTCTTTTCGCCCCACGACCTCCCCTTCAACTCTCACATGCGCCGCCCAGCAGGTCAGGCATGCAACCTACGTGGCCCGCCCTCGACGCCCCTACACATTCACCCAGATCATACAGCTCTCTGATGGATCCGCATACATCCACCGCACAACCTCGCCTCAGGCCCTGTATCGCGCCAACAAGGACTCACGGAACACCCTGACGTGGAACCCCAGCGAAACCTCGCTCAAGAACGTCGAGGTCGATGAGGCCGGAAAGCTCGCTGCTTTCCGTGAGCGATTCGGCCGTGCTTTCGACAACCAGAACAAGGAGGAGGGCGTTGAACAGGCTCAGGAGGAGGTGGAAGATGAGGGCTACGGAGACCTGATTGCGAGTTATGCACCAGACAGGAGTCATGAGATGAAAAGCCAGGCGCCGCCGCAGAAAACAGGCAAGGGTGGAAAGAAGAAATGATCAGGACAGTGGAGGAACCGCACGCACTGCGACATGTACATCACGAGTTGCGCTGAGGGAGGAGGCGAATGTACAACATGTATGTTGGAAGAATAAAAACATCTGTTATAGAGGCACAAAACTACGCTTAATCAGAGTCCTCATGCAGACGGGCACGCGCCCTGTCGACAGCTGTGTCGCCGGGGACTTTGGTGGCGTCCTGGTTGTACACTGGTGGTTTGTAGAAGGCCGACTCGTCGTCTTCGGCGTCGAGCTGCATCAGGAACGTCTCCCACTTTTCAATGAGCTGCAATGATTAGCACGGCGCGCACGTCAATGCATAAGCTAGGGCTGTGACTTACCTCCTTCTGCGCCTCGACAGCACCCTCGAGGAAGGTCTCGACACCGCTTTTGAAGTCCTCGACCTTTTCCTTTTCAAAGCGGTCCAGCTCAGTCTTTAGTGACCGACCCATCTCATCGAACAACAGTCTGGCTTGGTGTACCTTCCGCTCGGCCTCCCCGACTTCGGCGTTGACCTGGTTGAGACGGTCTTGCTGACTCTTACCCTGGCGAAGTAGCTTGTCTTGGGAAGACTTTTTCTTCTGCAGCTCCGACTCAGCTGCGTGCCAGGCATGGAATCCCTTTTGGCGTTGAGAGAACGCTTGCTTGATTGACCCAATAAGACGAATGTATTCCTCAATGATGATGCCAAAGGTGAGAACGTCTTGCTGCGCCTGGCGATCGTAGACATCGCGGATGGTCAGCTGCAAATCCGACAAGGCGTCCAATGGCCCGGACAGCGAGGGCGATAGCTCTACAGTAGAAAGAGCGTGAAGCGAAGCTGAGAAGTCGCCGGCCGCCTCGGCCATCATCTTGCGCTGGCCAACCATCTGGTCCATCGCCTTCAACAAGCCCTTGAGCTGATTCTCGAGCGCATCCAGGTAGACCTTCCTGTCATGGAACCAGTCGTCCTGCTCGACAAACTTGTTGCTGCTTCCCACGCTAATGCCCAGCGAGCCTAGGACGCCCTTGCTTTCTGTGGGTAGAGGGTCCCTCCGCTCCTTGTGCTTGATGTCGACATTGAACGCTTCGCTCTCCAAGAAAAGCTTGAGGTCCGCATCATGTTGCAATATGGGGTGCGAGGCCGTCTTGTTCAGCATCTTCTCCAGGGCGGCCCTTCGGCTCTCGACAAAATTGCTATCGAATCGTCCGACGGCCTGCTTGTCAGGAGGCGGGGGCACGACAAAGCCGGGATTGTTTGCGTGGAGTGTGTTATACAGCCACAGGAAATCGCGGTAGCGGCGCTTGACTTCGAATTCGCTCTGCTTGTAGGCCTTGGATGTTGTCTGCCTGGTCAGCGGCGGAGCTCACGGAATATAAGCCAAGTCGTTCCACTTACCCTCGTCCGCACAGAGTAAACAATGTGCGAGCTCGTGAGATCGCCAATCTTGACCGGGTCCCCGACGTGAATCGTGAAGTTCGGCTTTGAGGCTTGCTCCACGCTCATGCTAGGCTGCGTGCTCGTCCTCACACCACTCGGCCGTGCGGCCTCCACGGGCGGTGGCGCTCTCCCGCCAATCTTCTGCTCGGATTCCTCGCCCTCATCATCGACACCATGTGGATCATGGGCACGTCTCGCTTGCTGGCCCTGGGGCATGCTAGTCCGGATGACCATCTGTTCCTTCAGTGGCGGTACCGGGGGCGCATTGTCGTCCTCCGCGGGAGGCGCGGCACCAAGGGGACCGAGAGGATCGTCAACCGCTTCAAGGCGGGTTGGCTGCGCAACCATGCGACGAGGTCCGCGAGATGGCTTCGACGAGGCTGCTTTTTGCGAAGCGGAAGGTGTCGAAGGGGACGTGTCAGCTGCCTGAGAGGGCTGCGACTCTTCGGCCAAAGTAGTGGGCTTGGAGGTATCGGCCCATGGCGATTCTTCGGGATCCATGTTTCGGAATGGCAGCGATACTGTCAGTGAGTGTTGCGAGGTGTGAGTTGGAGCTCAGAGAGCTGTTTATTGGAGAGGCAGATGCGGGTTGCATGTGTCGCTGGTCAACGTCAGCGGTGATTGGAAGGCAGCCAATGAGGTGATGCAAACTGCCCCGCATCTTCTATGGCGCTGTGCCATGAGCATCAGGCTACCACTTTATATGCTAGGTTTGTTAGAGCATTCATGAGAGGAAAAGATTTGGTCGACTATACTTTTTGTAGAGCAAGATCTGGTTCAGCTCTTTGTGTCATTCCCCAACACTCAGTTTAACCACCAAAATGTGACCATAGAAAGATGAATTTTTCAAACGCTAAACACCGAAGCCATGTAAGAGGACGCTGCCATATACCATGTTATACAAATGACAAACAGCTTATCGCAACGGCACACCCTGTATCTGTGACCTGTGACCCTCCTGGCTCCTCCTCAACATGCCTCTGCCCTCGTCATCCGCCTCCCCGTCGCTGGTCAGCCCCTCGAGCTCAAATTCTTCGGCATCCCTGATGCGACCCTCTTCCATGGGTCTCCCGTTGACGCCTGTGTATCCATTCATCTCCTTGGAGGACGTGGGGTTCGCCAGCCTGTCATACATATGCACCAACATATTGGCGAACAAGAAGACCAAGGATGCCAGCGAGAAGAGAATTAAGATGTAGGCCACGTGGTCCATATCAGAGCCGGCAACAAGCAGCATCTGCTCCTCCGTGGCACCCATGAAAAGGAAACCGGCGGTGTAGAGCAGGAAGATGGGCAAGAACTGGAACGAGTTCCACGTCCTGCCATCCTCGGTGAGACTCTGCTTGTCACCAAGGATGAACGCCACCTCAATGATGCGCGTCAATCCCGCGGCCATGAGCGTGTGCCCAAACATTTTGTGCGTCGCCTCGCTGACCATCAGCTCCTGCGGGTGGGAGGACATGGCCCATCCCGTAATGGCGATGACGAGGCCGGGGATAAAGTTGCGCTTTGGATTGCCATCGCGGTCACGGCTCATCCATATCCCAGCCAGGCCAGCGCACCACCAAATAATGCCCATTGACGTGTGCTGCCAGTCGTTGCGCACCCAGGCGGTGCCCCAGTGATGCTCCGTAAAGGTATTGACGCACCCCCACGCGGCGATCACGGCGCTGTCGTAGAACTCTTGCGAGCGCCCCGTTTGTCGCATCCACACCTGTCCTACGAGGAGAATAATAGTCAAGAGAATGCCATAGGCAATAAAGGCGCTACCCATGATAAAGTGTGCCGCGCATTGGCCTGTGTACTCACCCTGGCAGAACCCAAGCGCAGTGATGCCACCAAAAATCATCTGTGTCCAACTCAACACAGGCATCGCTTTTCCTATAATCGAATGGCAAGGTCTGATCAGCTTCCGAATGAAACCATTGATGCCCTTCTCCCAGTGGCCCTTGAGGTACAAGCCCAGCACGACCTGGGCAATGAGCAGGATCTGCAGAATGTGTGCGAACAGGCCGTGAACATTGTTGCCGACAAACTCGCGACCGCCGTGCGCGTGACCGAGGAAGAACCCGAGGAGGGCGAGCATGGAGCCCACAATCTGCGTAGGAACATGCCACCGGGATTTCGTGATCTGGCCCTGTTAGCTTAAATTCCGGACCTCTGTACATTTACCTACACCAAGCACCATGCCTATCGGAAAGATGACGCCGTAGGCAAACATGTTGACGAAGATATGTATCCACAGAGTCGTATCCTTGTCCCGTTAGCCAACGCTCGTTGATAGCTCTTGTGTTCCGTACCAATGGCTCGACGGAGACCGTCTGTCCCTCTGGTATCTCGCTTCCGCCATGGTGGTCGTGGGCGATCGCTGGTCGTGCAAGCAGAAGCGAAGATATGGCAAGTCCCGGCAAGGGTGTTGGGAGGCCCCGAAGTGCCATGCTAGCTGTTGTAGAATGGGCCGCGTGGCCCTTGGACCCTGACTCTAGGTAGCTCAGTCTACAGTCGGGATTCGGGCGCTGACGTGATGTGACCGTGAAACGATGCAAAACGATGCAGTCAGGAAAAGTGAAACCTCCAGCAAGAACGGCGAGAGGAACAATGAACACTGTGAGAAGAGAATGAAGGTTTGCTGCCAAGGTTTCGAATTCAAAGCTCAAGGGAGGCTTATAGGGTCGACCTGGTCTTGTCGGATTCTTCGGTCGCGGGTGGACCGCGAGAGTCGCGACGGCATTGCGGGCCATGTGATTGGCCACATCTTACTCACGAGTGGGTTCTTAGCTTCATGAGCCACGCAAGGCCAAGACCTCACTCCTTTTTCTTATGACGGTATCACGACGCTTCCGTAATTGTGTTTTCTATTCGCTCATGGGTGAAAGCCAGGCGAGGGCGATCCGTGATACCGTCTTGTTACGTTACAGTACGATACAAGCATGAATGGCTGGTGTACTAGTATGGCGTACTTTGGAGCGGATATCTTCTGATATATTATTTAAATCAGTTTGCAAGACCGCCGCCAGATCATGTATCAAGCAACAACAGCTGCATAGCCGCAGACTTGAAGTATCCTGCATCTTGAGCGTGAGCACGTAGTCGCATGACGGACGAATGGCCTGGGCAACTTGCACCTTGATTGTGTGCAAACCCTCGTAATGGGAATGATGATGTGTCGTTTTTGTTGGTCTGAGTAGCATGCGGACCCTGTTTGCCTTCGAGATTTCTACAGCAGTGTGGCACTGTCGCACCATCTCGCCGAGGGCATACCGTCATGCATACCATCACAATTGATTGTGAAACCGAAGCGGCCGGGTCAGAGTTATCCGACTGACCTGGCTACATGTGCAGGTGCAAATGGTAGCTTTGCCCAGTAGACCACCTCCATCCCGAACCGTCCGAGAAAGCTGGCGAGATATTCGACCTCGCAGAATCGCTATGAAGCTCACTTTCCTCCTGGTCAGCGTCTCCGTCCTTGCCGGCAGCCATCTTGTACTGTCGCTGGTCGCTGGCTACCTTGCCTGGTACTACCGCAAGCAGTGGAAGCGGCTCCAAGCTCAACGTTCAGTTGACGATGAGAACCCGTATACTCTCCCCGCAGCCAAACCATTCGCAGGTTATCGAGCCATGGCACCCTCCGCGAAGAAGATCGCCGCCAGCACACACGACGCGGAGAAAACTCGCAGGAGGCTGGCATCCCCGACGGAGGTGCTCAACAAACGAAGCGGAAGCCTCCTAACCTGGGAGGAGTTCATCTTGAGTGCATTTGAACATCCGCGCACTCCGCCCGTGCCTCCAATGCCTGTGAAAAGTGCGGAGCGTGGTGTCAAGAGAGCTTCATGGTCACTTGCAGCTGAGATAGCGAAGACTGGAGAAAGCTCCAAGCAGCCGCAGGCCATGGAGAACTAGAAGAATCCTGACACGGCTGCGTCAGAGGGCGAATATTGGCGTATCGGGTCGCCAGTGTCGGGGAGGCCGTTGTGGCTCGAAAACTCGACCCAGGATGGTCAGAGAAGAAAGTCGCAAGACGGGTACATCTGAACAGAACGTAAGCACACCTCATCCGCATTTCGTGGTGTAGTAGCTTACCTCAAACCTTCCTCAAGCTCTCGCTCTCTTTCTCGAGGTAGTCTTTTGCCTTTGACCACAACTCAGCCTCCATTTCGCGCTCCACCTTGTTCCCCCGACTGTTCAGCCAGCCAATATCCAATTTGCCCACGTTGCCCACGCCATCTGGCTTCAACGAGACTTTGGTCCCCTTGGCCGCAGGTTTGAGGTTCACGATTCCAGCCTCCTCTAGTGCCATGATCTGCCGCTTCATCCGGACTTCCACGCTGTTCAGAGTATCGAGGAATGAATCAGTGGCATCCTGAAGTCCTTGCTTTTGCGAGGCAACGTCGACTGGCGAAGCGGTGGGGGGTATGGATACAGCGTTGAGGGCATTGGCAGTGTGGTTCATCAATTGCACAATGGATTGATCGATCGCGTTGAGCTGGCGGATGTTTTCCTCGACTGTGAATGGCTTGTGGATGTCGACGGGCTCGTCACCCATGGGAACATCGCCTGACATTTTGGATGTAGGGAGGAAGCAGTTTTCAGGGATATGTTTGGTATAGAGAGAAATGTTGCAATCTCTGGCGCTGGTCGTGTGAAAGTGTGTGTACGAGTGAGTGAGCTTGATGGCCTGCTGAGAGAGCGGAAATCAAGGTGAGATGGGTCCGTGCACAGCTACACGCGCAGTTATTGTTCTGTCTGGTTGATTATGGCTCGGGTATGCCTCGGCTAAAGGCATGACGCGACAAGCATCGCGCCTTCATCCGAACTTAGCTTCACGCATAATCACATCCCTTCACCATCACGAAGAAGCATTGCGAAGATCACAGTAAAACGCCTGCGAGAAATGAAACTGGCACAACCAGTCATTTGTTAGGCTCTGTAATTTGCTCATCGCACGCATCACTCCGGCGCCGCCGACGTCTCCAATTGCGACACCCCATGAGCCGCGACTGCACTCAATGAGCCTGGGCGCTGCTTCCCTTGCTTGAGTCGACTGTGGAGGAAAGGGCACCCGCGAGAATCCGAGCATAAACAATTGTCATCAAAATGTCTGGAAATCCTCCGCCTCCAACCCCTGGTGGGAATTTTGGCGGCGCACCACCGGTCACATCGCCAGCACCTGCCACCGCTGGAGGAGCCGCTGGCTCAGGATCTTCTACCATGTCGAATCAAAACCTTAATCAAATAGTGAGTTTACTGCGAAAAGACGGCCGAGAACACCGCATTTGGAGTTCTTCTGTTTGTTTGTGCTGGAAAGCGGGAGCTCGCACCGACCATATCTCGCGTGTGTGGCTTTCCTCTGCAAGAGGGGCCTTTGCGGACGCCAAACGCATTGTTCACAACGTCTGATGTTTAGGCTTAGACCTCTACACATGCTACACTATAATTCACCGGATTGCACCCTTCGGGCTGCCTTTCACGGCAGGCTCTCGTGTTGCTCTCCGTCCCCCTACATTCACCGGGCGCAATGCTGCATTCAAGCCATCATGACTAACAACATCGCAAAGGTCACCGACTACCTCCTCAAAAGGGGGTTCAATAGGACCGAGGAGATCTTCCGACAAGAATCGAAGCACCTCGGCGCAGATGGCAAACCCCTTCAGCAGTTGGCCAACATGGGGCCCAAGAAGTATGCCAAGGCTTTCAACTTGTTGTATGACTGGGTCGAGAACAACTTGGACATCTACAAGGTGCGCTTCTCCAAGAAATTGATACTGGATTCTCTAACTTGCTCAGTTTGAGTTGTCGAAACTACTCTGGCCCATCTTCGTCTACTCCTTCATCGAGCTCGTCAACCACGGCTACGGAGATGACGCAAAGAGATTCCTCACAGACTTGAGTCATCACTTCCAGCATAGTCATAGCGATGATCTCAACACATTTCAAACCATCACATTACCACAGCATATCAACGAAAATGCGACAGCCAAGCTGTACAAGGGGACCCGGTACCGCATACCGCTCAACCAGCATGCCACTGGCGATCTGTTCAATTTTCTCGAGCGCGAATCAGAGCAGGGTGGCTCAGTCATTCGCCAGCTTTTAGTGACATACTGTCAGATCGATTCGACGGCGCGGGGACCCGTGACACCCTTCAGTTTTGAAGCGGTGTTCCGCAAGACGAGGAATATTGACCTTGACGATGTGGACAAAAACGAAGGCATCCCGGGCGTCAACATCGGCCTGTCAAACAGCGATGTGCTGGACCCGGCGGCACCATTGGCTCTTGGTCCGCTGCCCATGGACACAGACTTGAAGGAGGATGTGCGCGCAGAAATCCAAGACGAGGAGGCACGCAATCCGCCTCAGGATGGTCGGCCCAGTATGCTCGAGCAATTTGACCAAAAAATTAAGCGTGAAGAGAGCGCCGATGTGCCCAACAGGACGGAGCTCCCCCTTCCCCCGTCACGCCCGCGAGATATTGCCTTGGAGATGTCGAAGCTGAAGGAAAACCGTGATCGCTTCAAGATCGAAGGGCGAACAGGGGGTGCTGGCATTCCTGTGAGCGCTTGTATCTTTACTTACCACAACACACTGAACACGTGAGTCTTTCTGTCTTGGGAGAGAGCCGCAGCTGACATCTTGCAGGGTATCTAGCATGGACTTTTCCGACGATGGCACCATGGCGGCTGCCGGCACGACTGAGTCGTACATCCGCGTCTGGTCTCTGGACGGCAAGGCGTTGCCCTCCTCGAATCCTTACGATAAGGACCAAAAGTTCAACAGCCGCAAACTCGTCGGACACTCCGCCCCCGTGTACGATGTGCATTTCTCGGATTCCGCTTCAGGTCCTCCCACCAGATTGTTCGGCGAAGAGGGCAAGAAAAACCCCGCACTGGACACCCGAGCGAAGCTACTTATTTCGTGTTCGGCCGATGGTCAGATCCGACTGTGGTCTTTAGAATCGTGGACGTGTCTCTGCCTATACAAGTCTCACGACGGCCCTGTATTCAGGACGCAATGGGGGCCTCACGGTCACTACTTCCTCAGTGGCGGCTACGACAAGGCTGTCCGTGTATGGATGCAGGACCACGCTTCACCCCAGAGATTGCTGGTGGGCCACGATACGGCTATCTCCTCAATCGCTTGGCATCCGAATGGCCTGTACGTCTTTTCAGCTTCGGACGAAACCGACAAATCCATCCGCATGTGGTCTGTCGCTACGGGTCAATGTGTGCGTGTCTTCAGCGGCCACAATGACTATGTCACGGCTCTCGAGTGCGCGCCAAACGGCAAGCTCCTTGCCAGCGCTGACACTGCTGGGAACATCATGTTCTGGGATCTGAGCAACGGCAAGCGCATCAAGCGGTCAAGAGGCCACGGCAAGGGCGGAATTTGGTCCCTGAGCTTCAGCATGGAGTCTAACGTACTTGCATCTGGAGGCCAGGACTGCACAGTTCATCTCTGGGACGTTGAGCTACCGACCGACCCTCAGAAGGCCGCGCAGCAGCATGGACTCGACAGCCTCACTGCGACCACCGACCTCAATGCTGCCAATGATCCCGCTCGCATGGGGGGCGGAACAGGCGGCCCCTCGACATCTGCCGCCAACGCCACTGGTGCTGGTGCACCTTCGAAGAAGAAGGGCAAGGAGGTCATGGTTACGCCTGACCAGATCAGTGCATTCCCCACGAAGAAAACCCCTGTGATGAAGGTGAAGTTTACGCGGATGAACTTGGTCATCGTCGGCGGCTGCTACGATCCCGAGCGTTAGGAGCCTGAGCGTAAGCCAAAGTAACTTTAGTTGGGCGGAAAAGGGTACGAGGGTTTGTACAAGCGGAAGAGGGACATTTATTCTTTGGCGCCCTTTATGGTGCATGGCTCTCGTAATATAATATGACGATAGCATTCTGGAAACACGAAATCCACGAGATGTGCTGGAATGAATTTTCATGAACATTGTCACCACGTGCGTTCTTTCGTGCAGAATGTCATTGCGATTCCACAAGCTCATCTTACAGGACAATTTGCGTCTCTCAACTACACGCCACCAAAGTCCACTCATTCCACCCCACGAGCCTTCATGAAATCCACAAGATCAAAGAAGCTCTTCTTGTACCGCCGCTCTTGCGATGTCCTATTTACCGTTTGGATGCCGAAATGCGCCGTGTAATCTCCAAATTCCCTACCAACGTCAGTTGGTCACGCTGGAAAAGGGCAATTTGACTCACCAATTGTCCATGTAGCTCCACGCAAAAGCGCCTGAGACGTGGACGCCGTCCTCCCAGATGGCCTTGAGCACCTCGGACATGAAGCTAAGGTAGTACAGACTGCGGGGCGTGTCGAACAGTTGATCGGTCAAGTCCTTGTCGTCCTCCCCGAAGACGGGGAAGCCAAACTCTGTCAGGACGACGGGGTGCCGCCACGTGTTCCAGAGGTAGTTGAGGTAGCTACGTAGATAGGTTGGTGTGATGTAGACGTAGGTCTGTGAGCGATACCCAATGTTCCAACCATTGACCTCTATGGTGGTCTGGTTGACGCAGTAGGGCCTGTAGATGGAGCTGGCGTTGGCGGCACAGTCCATGATGCTCTGCGCATTGCCTGCCTCGGGCGGCGCAATGACAGTTGCCGTGTATCTACGCTAGTTAGTCAATCTTCTATAGCCTTCGTCATATGACTCACGGATCAATGCCCAAAAAGTCCGCCGTCCCGTTCATGTACTCAAGGTCTTCCGCTGTCAGGGGCACATAGTCCTGGATTGTCGACTTGTAGGATTCGGGATAGTCAATGCCCAAGTAGATCGGGTTGCAAAAAGGTCCTAGTTGGAAACTGTTGAAGTGGTCTGCAGCCGTTACATCAGCTTGGCTGTTGGGGTCCCGGGGGACTCCAAGATTGTTGTTGAACTTCATGGAGATCTTGCCCTGGCCGTGTAGCTCGTCCTTGTAGAAGTGATACACCTGCGAGTGGGCCTTGATCACGTTATATATCGACCGCCCATTGTCGGAGTAGAGGAGGGGCTCGTTGAAAGTGAACCAGGTGGCCACGCGGTCGGCGTAATGGGTCATGACGATCTTGGCATAGTTCACAAAGGCGTCGGGAAACGTCTCGTTCTGGTAGGCTCCGTTGTTGTATCCAATCTCCGGAGTGCGCTGGGCCTCGGTCAGGTTGGCGCCGTAGAACTGCAGCGGAGTGTCAAAGTGAAGCAGTGTGACTTCGGGGATCATGCCCTTGGAGACGATGAAATCGATGAGATCGTTGTAGTGGTCGATGCCCTCCTGGTTCACGGGCGTCCCGGGCAGTGCAAAGGGGAGGATGCGGGTCCAGGCAATGCTGAAGGAGAAGTACTTGACGCCCATGGCCGCCACCCTCTCAATGTCCTGTTTGTACAGGTAGTAGTTCTCGTTGGTTACGTACGACTTGGCTCTGTCATCCTGCACGAGAATATCCATGAGTGACGGTGCCTTGCCGGCCTCAGCGGTGGCGCCCTCCACCTGGGAAGCCGAGCTGGAGACACCGAACTCGAAACCCTCGGGGAAGTTATAGCAATCATTCGGACCAAAATAGTCACGTGGAGGGAGCACGAGCTCCTCGCTCGGGATTGGCGTGGGTTCGACGGTGGTGCTGTACACGCCTGTTTCCGTGAAGTTGGGAGGATTCGCATGCTCCCACAAAGCTGTCCAGGCAGCATCACCGTAGAGGTTGTCTGTGTCTGAGGCTGTCTCGGTAGCATTTGGGTCCCATTTTCCCCATGTTGTATACGACTGGGACGGAATCAGAGTGGCCAAAGCCGAGGGCGGGCAGGCGTAGGTTGTTGCTGCACTGGGTGTGACGGACGTGGCCGTGCGCTGGGTCGTTGTGAGGGTGTAGCTGAAGGGCGTGAACGAGTACGTGGGCTCTGGAGTCTGAGAGGCTTCACATTGGGGACGATCCGTGGGACCTTGCGCGGGAAGGAAGACTTGTTGGGCTAGCGCAGTCGAGCCCAGGAGGCCTACCAGTGTGAGGCGGTTCATGATGTGTGGTGTGCCCGTGGGAGCTGAACTGACCTCAGCACTACGCAGGATAGGGGGAGTATATAAACACATATATATCCCCAATAGTGCCGGTCGCATCACATATGCACAGAGCTCAGATGCCTTGGTGACGCAAGGAACAGTCCCTTTCTCGCCATATTGGTCAACCAAGTTCTGGAACTTTTGATAATTCTCCTGATCTTTCGGAGAATAGGAGAAACATTCCCAAAGCACGGCCTCACCTCCTTGGGTGGTATCCTCTATAGGCCCGATACTGCGGGGGACGATCGCCCAAATGCGTCAATTAGAGTTGAGCAGGCGAGGATGACTGCTGCAAAATGCGTCATAGGCTGATTGCGAACCCCCAAGCCTTCCCCGCAAGATGGCAGCCTCCACGATGTTGTGGGGAAGATCGGGGAAATGCAGGCCGGCAGTCCTGCACTTGTGTAATTGCCGAGGCTACTGTCAGTTCTAGACAAAATTCGGGGTTGGAGACTCCTGGATCATGAAAAGCTGAGCGCCTGAAATCTTAAGCCAGGGACGCACGTTGATGAGTCGTATCTAGAACGCAGCCATCGTCACCGGCGTCCTGCGTACACCAAACACTTGACAGTCTTGAATGATCTCGTTTTAGATGAGTTATATGTATCTAATGATACTAATGCGGTTTGAGATGGACTAGTTGCAAATCTTCGTCACTCCGGCTGGTTGTTGTTTACAGGCCAGTTTATAACAGTCCAGCACGCGTCCTCTCTATGCTCCCCTTCAGATCCTTGGATGAATCTATGGTCCAAGGATAGCCTGGTAACTAAACTTGGGATCCGCGACCCACTGAATAACAGAGCCACCAACGGCAAGATACTGTGCATGAGGCAGCCAACTCTTCAAATGGGAAGTGGAACACCCCGTCTGACGAACAGGCTTGCCCTCAAACCTGTCCTGGATCCACCGCAACCAACGAGGGCGGGTCGCATCCAATGTGGGAACGTGACCTGTCCCGTTGACTATGAGAAAATCGAGATCGTGCTCGGGGAATAGGCCGCACGTATCTTCGACAGCGGACTTGACACCATCAAAGGGAACATAGATATCTTCTGTGCCCTGAAGCACCAGCAAAGGGCCCTTGAAGTCCTTCCTGCCCGGGTTGGCGAGCTTCTCGAATGCGGCACCGTGCCATGACTGCTCGATATAGTTCTCCCTTGTCACCTCGGCCGCGAGGAAGAGCTGTTGCGCAGCACCGACGCCGCCTTTGATGCTGGTCCAGAGCTTGTTCCTCGCCATACCGAGAGGAGTGAGCCACAGATCGAGCGTAAAATCGGGAAAGATGCTGCTCATGGCGATTCCGACAAAGTTCGAGATGAAGGCGGGAGAGACGCCAAAGACATCAACGACGGGACTTACTGCCACAGCGCCCTTGTAGCCGCCAAAGGTCTTGTCAGGAAACTCATCCACGCTCAGGGCGAGACGCTCGGCCACACCCCACGCCACACCACCACCCTGGCTGTGGCCCATGGAAACGAACTCCTTGGTCAACTTGCCGGGAAAAGCGTTCCATGCCGCTTGAAGTGCATGGAGAGCGTCCCTGGCACCGACTTGAGCGACGTCCCATTGGTGTGCAATGTGACTCCCGTCCCAGGACTTGTCGATTCCCAGTCCGGCATAGTCAGGGCCGACCACTGCGTAGCCGTCTTGCGCGAGTGTAAAGGGTGCCGAAAAGCCGTACCAGAGGTGTCTCATGGCAGAGGGGGCAGCGTCAGAGTGGAAGCCTGAGGTGCCGTGGGTCCATAGGACAGTGGGAGCAGCCACGCGAGAGCTGTTGGTGTGCCCAAAGTGACGGGGTTCAAAGGGCCAAAGGACGAATGCTGTCGCCGGAACGACTGTGCCGTTGAAGGTGGTGGTCGTGTACATGAAGCGTGAAAGAGCAGTGTTGGGGGGGATGGAGAATCCAGATGTGTCCGTGACCAGCTGGGTCTTGAGGACGACACCCGGTTGGAGGGGGCCAGTGCTGTTGGTCAAAAGTGGCAGGGTGTAGAATTCGTCTTCGCTTGGTCCACCGTAGGCGAGCTGAGAGCGATCTGAGTTGGTGACGACCGCAACGCTCTTTGCGATTTCGTCTGTCAGCAGCGCATCTTGGATATGCTGGGTGGAGAGGGACAAGGAGGAGTTCCACGTGTTGGGCTGGACCTCAAAGTTGCCTAGCTGTGCTGAGGCAGTGGAAGCCAGCAGGGCTAATGGTACTGGGCTGAGCAGTCTCATCGTGGAAGACGTTGACGTGGTGAACGTTTCTGGCTTCGCTGGCTAGTTTGTGTGGTAGATTGCTCTGCTTTGTTCGTGGTACTGTCTCGTCTGGGCCACTGGCCTATATATATGTGTGTTTGTGCGTGTGTATGCGTGTGGAGGTAACTGATGCTTTGGTAATAATTTCATCTATGTCACCATTTCTGAATTGTCATCAGATGGTATCCCAGGGTCATGCCCGGACGCCGTACTATGAGATCGTTTGGGCCATGGGCCCGTGGCGGCGCCATGGAGCCTTTTGTGGAGACACGCCGAGCCACGGAACTCCACGGCGTTCCGGAGGCCGGACTCGGGATCGGGGGACAAGTTTCCATTCTCGGACGAATATGCTCACCACTTCATGATGGGGATCTTAGGCAGAATGTATAGCAAGGTATCGTTTCATTCGACATGGACGTAGATGAGCTGCATCCTGTATCTCCACTGAGATTAGGCATTGCAGGGTAGGCTACAGTTAATGTGTCACCTTGCAGACAGGTAAGGTATCCCATAACACGAGCATTATTCGACTGATTTAGTGACGCGGACACTAGTATGGCGCCTACATTTCTTGAGATAATTGAGATAACTATGAGGGCAGACCACTCCTTACTAATAAAGAAGGTATCAGGGGTGAACTATCGCCGGTCAGAGTGTCCGAGAAGACGATGCCGTGGAGTATTTGGGGGCATGATAATTTTGTGAGACTCTCTTTTATATGTGTTGCTTACATATGTACGCTTAAATATGTTCAAAACACAGCGGAATCCCTCTTTTGGCGTTTGATAGGTTATGAACCCTCGCTTTTCAACCACACAGTTTAACCCCCATTACTACCAACCAGGAGAACATGTACCATACAAGCAGTACACCTTAACAGAGAGGCATAGAGGCTTATTGAGGCCCGGAAAAAAGTGAGAGACTACCATTATGTGGCTGTGGGCAGCCTGTGGGTGCACTGTTCACTAATAAACTCTGAATAGCATTGCGAAAACACAAAAAAATAAATATTTCGCCAGTAGCTGTAACAGCAAGGACAGCAGAACAAGCCATGTATTTCGCTTTCTGCCTGTTCAATAGTATGTATCTGCTTATGAGCACGGCGTCTGGCTATTTCGCATGAGGAGGCTTTATTAGAATTTAATTAAGTTGTATACTGACGGCTGAAGATGGATTAACAGCTTGGCTCAGGGCACTTGGCCTCGACGCTGTATAAAGAGGATAAGAAAATGAATGACTAGGGCTAGCCAGCAACGCCAGTGGCAGGATACCCTAGGCAATAGATTAGCAACTGTCAAGTCCAAAGGCACTAAAAACGTACACCACGAGCACACGGCAATGGCAAGATAGAGACAGACGAGCATAACGCCCTCGAGCCAATTACTCTTGCCATCCCCAATGAGGTAGTTCACGAGCAGAACCGACACAAACATGACCGCCACCTGGAACATGTCAAAGGCCAGCGTCATGTCCTCGACGCCCATACCCCAGCCGATAATGACGAGAAGCGGGACCACAAAGAGCGCGACCTGGATGGAGGAGCCAATGGCTACGCCGATGGACAGGTCCATCTTATCTTTGTACGCGACCTTGACGGCCGTCACGTGCTCGGCTGCGTTGCCGACAATGGGCAGGAGAATGAGGCCGACAAACTCCTCGCTGATGCCACCGGCATCGGTGATGGCCGAGATACCGCCCACCATGTACTCGGCGCAGAAGGCGATGATGACAGTGGCAATGGCCAGCACGCCCAGGGCGACGGAAAAGTGCAACTCGGGCTCTGCCTCATCGCTGTCGTCGTCCTCGTCTTCTTTCTCGCCAAGCGAGCCTTGGCTGGGATCCTGCCGTAGCATGACGTTTGCATCCTTCCTGCGACGCCAGAGCGACTCGGGCTCGACTTTTTGGCTCTCCACCGCAAAGTCCGCACTGTGTGTGTGCAGCTGAAAGACGAGAAAGGCGGCATAGACAAAGAACAGGATGACAGCGACGCCACGCGACAGGGCGGCTGTGCCCGGGCGGTCCTCAAAAGTGGGATTCTCCTTGAAGACGGTCGGCACGATGAGGCCCGCGACGGAGAGGATGAGGAGACTGGCGGCCGAGTCGACGACGGTGGTGTTGAAGTATTGCTCGCGACGACGGTAGCCACCAGCGAGGAAGCAGCAGCCCAGCACGAGCAGCAGGTTAGAGAGGATGCTGCCGATCAAGGAGGTCTGGACGATGGCGACCTTGCCCTTGGTGAGGGCGATGATGGCGACGATGAGTTCCACGGCGTTTCTGTGCTAGTTAGTTTTGTAAGTCTCCAAGGCCCAAGCGTTTCGAGCTGGGAATAGCATGCAAAGTCCGTACGTACCCAAACGTCGCGTTGATGAGGCCACCGATGGATTCACCCGTCCGCAGAGCGACCTCCTCCGTTGCGTCACTCAGCATCGCCGCCAGAGGGACGATGGCAACAAAGTTGACACCAAACACGATGCGCCCATCGAGACCGGCAGCACCCACCGCAATACCAGCCGGCGCCGCCAGGAGGAGAATGTTCAGCCATGACCCGAGCAGCGTCCTCCTGATCTGGTTCGAAACAGTGAAGGGTTCTCTAGGATGCACAGGGCGGTAGAATCGATGCGAGTTCTTCTTTTGCAACTTGTCACTCTTGTTTTTGGCGTTTTTGGCTTCATATTTCGTCGTGGTCTCACTATCCTCCTCTGCTTTCCCGTTCGATCTTCGATTGCGGAGCGCATCCCCATTGGCTTGAGGGGATGTGTTGACCTCCGCGCTGGAGGGTGTGCCGTCGAGCGTCCGGTCGCTGCCTCCATTCTGACTGTGGGTCGGATTCTGTGGCTTATAATCTGTCGGTTCTGTATAGCCGTGTCTCAGTCCTGCCTCGAGGCCACTGTCGGTATTTGCACGGGGCGCGAGCGTCCTCCTGACCTTGGCGGCTTGCTTCCACCTGCTGCGTGCGCCTAGAATGTTATCTGCAAAATTCATAGTTGGTTAACAGAGATATCACTGTCTGCGCGCGCCATGGCTCGATGTTGAAGTAAAGTGAAGGGGATAGAGGAACGGGACGGGATGTAGTTGATGCAGGCACTGAGTCCAGTTCACAGTAAGATACGCTGCGGGTGTGGCTGCGGCCACGGATGACGAGGCTTATCTGAGCCTATATGATGGCGGCTTAACAGATACGAGGACATCTTGCATCGAATCATGGTGCGAGGGCACTTGTTTTAGCTAGCAGCAGAGGAAAGGGAAAGAGGGAGTGGGACCTACGCGTCGCGCTCTGCGTCCGCCGCACGTTGGGCGGCATGGTGCTGGGTTGGGCAGATCTGTACATACAGAGGCTCGGAAAGGAAAATTTATGTGGGAGAAGTTTAGTTTGGCTTCCGAGAAGTCAGAATAAAGAATGAATGAGTCGGAGGATTTGACGCATGGATGGCTGGTCCCCTGGCCATTTGAGTCAACACTCAAGGGGCGCGGACTGGAAATTAGGCAACAATGGACGTCAATCAACGCCCCTGATTCATGATTTCCTTAGCGTCATCTACTGTGGCTTTCGCTCATTCATGTTTCACTGCCGGCCTTGAGTGGCTGAGGCATCATGGCGGACAGCTGGTGAGTGGTGATGTGGTGTTCGAAGCTACGTGTATACCGGCTAACACGGCGCGGCGGAGCGACGTCATGAGGCTGTACAAGGGTGATATTGGCGCCAACGGGATTAGATGTAACTGTACACCCACTTGCCGAGCGCAGGGTCACTTGCTTGATTCGATTTCTCCGTCGGCCTACCGGCATGCCCAAGCGCACGACTGCCAGACACCTGGTAAGGATGTCGTGTTTCCATGACACTTTGAAAGGGCCACTCGTCTGGAACAGCCTGTGACAACGAAAGCATGCATTTGGGTCAAATCAATGAATCCTCAGCTCCGTCCTGGACTCCTGAGCCAGTCGTCCACGCCGAATTCCGTCCAAGCACCCAATCGGGAAATGCGGCGCCGGCCATGGCCAGCGGATCTACATCAGAAATGCCGGTCTTCCGGAGAGCTCAGTCAACAAAAGACCAATAATGCCAACACTTGCCCAATCGATATGCAGGGGCCGAATGCAAGCAAAATAATCACTCCGTGCGTGATCTCGGTCTCATTCTTTGGGCTGTCTGGCTCGTGCGGCCGCGGCATAAGAGACAGCCTGTGCAATCATTATAAAATATACAAACAGCCGTCTCCTCAGTTACTTCATTTTACAGTATTGCCAAATTCTGATCCAGCCAATGTGAAGGCTAGAGTCGAGGCAGAAGAACCGGACAAGAGTCACATCAGGTCAAAAACCACAAGTAAACACCCTGTTTGCCCGAAAAGGGGTATCATCCTTCGTTTCCAGCTGGTACTATGTTTCTGAGTAACTCTCAAAACCCAAAGATTCTACGCATCAAAATAATTGCCAAGCATCCTCATCCATATGTAGCTTGGAACTCACGTCTTGGCCGAGACCTGCGTCGCCTCCACACAAGGCTTCTTCGCCTTGGCCTCATTCACCGATGCCACAGCCCTCCCTACCGCATACTGCGGCGTCGGCAGAGTCGTCGACTGGTACGCCCCTTTCCACGGTCCCAAGGCCTGCGCGACAATAACCCACGTCGGCAGTAGCGGCGCAATCCATTCTCCAATGATGCGGAACAGCCACGTCGACCATGCCGAGATGCGGATGAGCTGTTGACTCTTGGCGACCGATTCGCGCACACGTGGCTCCCTCTTCTTGTTGACCTCGCCCAAGACCTTCTCCAGCTGCGCTGTCGTCACCTTGTCGTTTTGCTTGATGAGATGCTGCAAGTGGTCCACGAGCATGACGACCGACTCGGCCCCCTGCGCGCCACCCTGCGCGAGAATCGGATTCGTCTTGGCCACGGCGTCGCCCAGACAGATGAGGCGGCCATAGTGCCAGCGACGCAGGCTATGGTTGGGACACGGTTGCGTGGTGACACGGTACCTGTTGGCGTAGACGTCGCCAAAGGTTGTCTTGTCACTCAGCTTGGTGTCGGCGTACTTTTCACAGACAGCCGCGCCCTCCTCCGGGGTCCATCGAGGAAAGTCAAGACTGCTCGTTCTCTTGTCCTCGCCGGCCTTGAAGAAGATAAACCAGCAAGCCTCGCCCTTGGCACCCCCGAACAAACCAATGGTCATATCCTGGCCGGTGACCTGGTAGGTGTGGTCCTTGCGCAGGTCCCCCGTGTTGTCGGAAAGGCCAAACACGCAGGCAAACTCGGTGGCTGCGTCTATGCGCTCATTGTCAGCAACAAATCATTCGACTGCCACTGCAATGTGACAACTGACCCTCTCCCTTGTCGCCCACAAACACCTGTGAGCCCGCCTCCTCGGCCATACGCCACATCTCGGCGCGCACGATGCTATGCGTGCCATCCGCACCGAGCACCAGATCTGCAAGATGCACTTCTCCACTCGTCATGTGCAATCGAACGCCCTCGTCGCCCGTCAGCTGCTCTATGCGACTTACTCGCTGGCTCGTGTGGATTTTCTTCTTGCCCTCCTCGCTCACGTTGCGATATAGCACCCGGAGATACTGTGTGCGCGTCCACGTGCGGATGCCATACCCATCAGCACCAGCGTGGATGGCCTCCGCCACGTGATGCGTGAAGATGGGCTTGCCAGCAATGTCACGCGCCGTCAGGGTGCACAGCTCCGCCGACTCGTCGTACACATCGTCCAGAACCCCGAGCTGGTCGAGCACGCGCTGGAAGTTTGGGTACAGGGCGAGACTTGCGCCCACCTCAGGGGCAATGTCGTCGTACGCCTCGAGAAGGATAAAGTCGATGTCCAGGCGGTCGAGATGGAGGGCGGCGGCCAGGCCAGTCATGCCACCACCCACAATGGCGACTTTGAAGGGGGCCATGGTGAATTGACTGGGTCTAGAGGCGGGAGAGTGAAGCTGTTGGCCCGCACTCGTCGCTCAAGTTCAAAACAGAGGAGGGGTATATGGCGAGGATAAGACCCCAAGATCGGACGTATTACGGCATTCCTTCCATACTACACGAGGCGCTCGGGGAAGTCTTTACCGTGTCCCGCCCGTCCACGAGACTCTCGACAGGTGTCGCTATCCCTGCAGGTGCCGGGGTGCCTGTCTATGATCCCTGCTCTGGGCGGCCTTGAGGCTTCACTTTAAGATCCCGTGGGTACAGGATCTGCTTTCTTAGTCGAGCACGGCAGCCTATTGAAACTTCTCCAGTCGCCACATTCACTACGACATCTGCTTTCCCAGATCTCCCCTTGACGGCCATCTGAGTCGCACATGGAACGACCACTGTTCACATGCGACCACAGTCGAAGAGATTACGTGCCTAGACGCTCGGGTTTATCTGGGACGCTGTAGACGGATGCGAGCTGGGCCTCGAGCCAATGGCCCCCGAGGGTAAAAGTTCTAGAGCCTGGGGCTCGTGCATGCTGCCCCATGAGACTCGTTTCATGCATTGAATTGACACGACCAACATGTCAAAACGTGCAGAAGGCAGATCGGCAGATGATTCGGCCAAAAATTAAGCAACCTGAATTCTGCTGTTCTGAGCTGGCCTCGCCGATGATCGACAAGTACGTATTGCCTATTTACAGTGATTCCGCGCATGCGATGAGGCTTTCGTTTTGATGTTCCTCTCACGTCCCCAGTAGACACGATGCCACAAAATTTATCTCACACATCTCATTGGGCGAGAATCGCCGGAGTTGGAGGGTACCAAGACAAGTCGTGAGCCAACATCCTTTCTCCCAGCAGGAGGGATCAGGAGGTCGGGGACAGCATAGGTTGGCTTCAATCAACAGAGCCAACACGACGTTTGAAGAGGTTGCAAAATTACCACACTTGAGCAACAAACTGTCTCTTCTCTGTTATCATCAAAACACCTGGCTCACTCTTTTCTGTCTCTTTGCTTGTTGAACGCGTGCTGGCAAGCACACGTGCAGTCAAAATGTCAGTCTCCGATTGGGCTGCTCTCTTCCCGCCGGATCAAATTCCCTACCACTGGGACAAAGTCCCCATAGTGGGAAAAAGCCTGGCATTTCTCATCGCCAACTATGTCCTCGAGCCAGTCGTGATTGCTGTGGTTGCCCTGCGGTTCTACTCGCGTACGACGATGGGGACACTTGGCTGGGACGACTGGTTCGTGTTGATAGCCAAGGTAAGATCGTTTGTTCTGCTGACGACTCATTTTGATTCTAAATCTCCTAGATACTTTGCATATGCACCTTGACCGTGGTCACAAGCTGTATGAACCTAGTCCCCTTCGAAATCCGCACTCACTGACACTTCACAGTAAGCTCCATCGGATCCGGTTATTACGTCGAACAAGTCGCCATGAATCTGTCGACAGTCTACCTATTGATCTTCATCCTTCAAGGTTTCTTCCTCTTCGCCAACATGACGGTCAAACTGAGCGTTTGCTTCTTCTACCTGCGCGTCTTTGTTGGTAGGAGCATGCGCATCGCCACCCATGCTACTATGGGCCTCGTCGTGGCCTGGACCGTCGCCATTTTATCGCCGCCGTCTTCATCTGCAATCCCGTTCAGGGGCAGTGGGACCTCCGCTTAATGGCGACGGCTCAGTGCGGGAACCAGATGATGTTTTTTTAGTCAGGCTTGAGTATTAATGTCGTCCTCGACTTTATAATCCTCGTCCTGCCATGGTGTACGTATCCCATGCATGTACTTGCACCATGCAATGAATTAACTAACGTTCAACAGATACTATCTGGAATCTGAACATGCGCACGTCCGACAAACTTGGTCTCGCGCTCGCTTTCTCCATCGGTATCGGCATGACCGTCGTCGGCATTATCCGTGCCATCTACGTATCGACGACCTCCGTGAAAGGCGACATCACAGCGACGCTACTCACGAATCTCTTCCTCACAGTGATTGAGCAGCAGCTGGCTATCATAACCGTCAGTATACCCATGCTTCGCCCGCTCTGGCGACGATATAGGGGCCGGCTGGGCGGCTACAGTCTCGATGAAAGTGAGCAGGCGAACAAGGACAGCCTGCCCAACGGCACGTTTGACGGATCTGGTGCGAAAGGGAGGCGCTTGCCTCGGCGCAGGAATAACAATACAATGTTGGATTCGAAATTTGAGCTTGGGACTGTCTTAGGCGAGGAGAGACATGCAGAGGGACGCACTGCCGATCAGAAGAGCCTACCAAATGCAGCTTCATGGGATGCCGTGGACTCAGGGTCATAAAAGAGGCTCGATGAAAAGGGGAGAGGGCGCGTGGCATAGCAGAGCAAAGACAATGTGCCAACAATTACTTTTCGTAGCCGAGACAGAAACCAAGTGGACTTGCTCACAAACATGCGTGACTGACTATTCTATATACTCTATCAAAGCATCCCATTTCGCCTAGTGGTTGAGTACAAGAAGGCTGCAAATCAGGTCCCTTGCAGTCCAAAAATGACGACAACGACCAGTGTCTACATGCGCCTCGCCCCCTTAATCATAAATATAGCAGAACGGTGTCCCTTCAAGAGTATCCAGTGCCTCTCCGATGGTGACCATTTCAGCATTGACACCCATATTCAGGGGATCCGACTTGACAGCGTCCCTGCTCGGCGGCCTGTTGAGAATGGTGATAGTCCCCGCAATGTCCTTAGCCTGGCGCGGATGCAAAGCTTGCCAGATCCAGTAGACACGGTCAACCATGGCGTGGTGCAGAAAAAAGACGGGCTCATTGGGCGAGGAGAAGAGGTCGGACGAGTCACCACCCATGGCAAAGTGACCAGCGGCGTGGATACCGAGGAACTCATCGGCGAAGCGGCCCTGGAACTCGTCCTGGAAGGCCTTGATGCTACCCGAGGCTTCGCCCATTGTGATGTTGTAGAGGTTAGGTAGGGTCATCCACGTATCGATGGCGTAGGGGCTCAGGTCGCGACGGAGGCAGCGAGGGTTGTACTCGAGAGGTGTGGTGGTCGCCTCCATGCCCGCCATCCCGGGGGATGGTGGGCCAAGGTTGGCGACGGCACCGACAAAAGGACCTGATTTGATGCATCCGCCTCCGTTGCCGCTGGGGATGTAGATGTTGTCGAGACCGGAGAGGGCGCCGTCGTGTTCGAAAAACTCGCCGTCGCCACCCATGCTGGTCTCGGAGCCGTCGAAGATGGGGTTCGTGGCAATATCGCCAGTCTCGAACCAGTTCCAGTACTATATGTCTGTTAGCAAGACGATGGACTGTCATGTATGCTCGACGCAACTCACTGGCTGGGTACCCTCATAGCCGCACTCGTCCTGGAGAGCCTTCTCGTAAGCCCATGTGAAGTAACGGTGCCATGTGAGGAAATTGCCCTAGGTGACTGTCAGCAAATTGTCATATGGTGGTACGAATAGCTATTGTTACAGTTCCGTGGATGCTCAGCGTCTGGTTGATGTGGACAGCAACAAAGTCGTCGTATCTGGTGCGAGCCCCAGGCGCAAAGGCAGGGTCAGCCTTGGAGGGCTTTTCGCGAAGGCACAGGACAGCACTGATGTAGGCTTTCTTTTCATCATCAGACAGGGTCTTCCTGCAGAATTGAGTCGCAATGTCAGAAAAGGCGCAGGCAGAAGAGGGCATTGGGAACTCCAGCTTACCAGTCTCGACGCACAGTAGCCTTGGACACGGTACACTTGCTGCACGTCGACCTCTTGGCCTTGTTTTCTTCAGCCTTTTTCAGTGCCAAAACTGCTTTGCTGTTGAGATCGAGCATCACATCGTTGGCGGACTGCTCAGCAGGCGCAGCTGCGACCAGCGACGAGACGCTGAGAAGGCCAGCGAGGACAGCGAGTGAGATTTGCATGGCGGATGGGTTGGGCAGCCTCAGAGATAGATTGAGAGAGGTCAGTAGTAACGGACAAGGCGGTTAGTTAGTCTTTTGACTATTATGTAGAAATGGAATTTCCCCTGTTCACATAATCGTCCAGCGAATCGGAGCTAGCACTGCTGCTGCCAAGTCGCACATGGAGTGTTGGACCGGGGAAATTTGTTCCCAGCATCATGCAGGCGATGTTTATAATCAAAGCAGCCATGGCTGCTCACCGCGTGTCCAGTCAGTCCCGCCCGGTTAACATGCCCTCTTCATCCTGTGCCCTGTTGGTCGGCAACTGGATTCGGCACAGCACCGGTCAAGGATATACGACCACAGGTGAGGGCCACGGTTGAAGTGATTCCCCTGCATCATGCACACAGGGATGAATGAAGAGGCGAGAATGAAGTAAAATATCCGGCAGCTTTAATCTGGGGACGAGTTGGCCTTGAAGACTGATGTGCATGCGAAATTGGGGCAGCATTTCCGTCTTGCATCAGAGAATCGACAGTGTCAGGGGTGCATGCCGGCTCAACCAACAAGGCTGCCTACGAATCATATTATCCTGCATGTGCATCAGCCGTCTACAACAAGTACGGGCAAAGAGCCGGTGCGGTTCGCTCAGCCTGCCGTGTCCGAATTCAGGCTATTGTCTATACCTGCCAACCATGGACGGGCCGCTTTGCGCGGATCCGGCCCGAATGTACATCTACCCAAAACTAAGCCACAAATGAGACTTGTATGATCAAACAGGTGCAGAGCTCTGACCCCTGGCCGGCCGCTGAGGTGTTCTCATGCTGTTGAACGCCTGCAAAAACCAAGACCTGTGCCGCTGACAAGCTTCCCTGCGCCTGACTTGCCGTTTCTACATTGATTGTGGTGGGAGAATTTCTGTTCTTGCCCATGTGCCGCTCAGCCAAGCAGCATTGAAATATGATGGTGATGCCGTCTTCTTAATCTGGGGAGGATGCATTTGAGTTCTGATACCCTTTTTTATTTTATTTTATTTTATTTATTTATTTGGCTACCAGTTGCAACCAGCACCTGCTCTGCCTTCGGGACCCGCATCCTGTTCTTGAATATGGTGCCGCCTCCTCCATTTGTCCTGAACGAGGACCCGGAACGCGTAAAGGAAACCCAGACGGCCATGATAATAGGTGTCATTACAGCGGTCCACTCAATCGCCCTGCTCGCCGTTGTCGTCAGGACGTACATTCGTCTCGTTATATTGAGATCTCCTGGTGTCCAGGATGCGCTCATGGTGATCTCTGCTGTACGTCTTCCCCACTCATGGCCTGCCCCCTGCCTTCCATTGCTAGAGAGGAGACGCCCGAGTCCAAGTGACGGACTGAATCGAGTCGTTGGTTCCATGCTAATTGAACCTCGGAAATGCAGATCACCGCCTTGGTCGGAACAATCATCCTGTTCATGCAAGTACCATACGGCCTGGGCAGACACGCCGATACCATCCCGCGACCCGATCTTGCCGCAATAGGAAAATTCAGCTTCATACATACAGTCGTCCCTCTCCTCGGTGGCATCGGATTCCTCAAGATCTCGATAGCGCTTGAGCTGAAGAAGTTCAACGGCAGTATATGGCGTTGGTACAACATCACTCTGTGGTGCTTGGTTGGTTCGTGACCCAATCTCGCCAAGGGATTTTTGTCCGCTGACTCGATTTGTGCAGCATTTGTTGTTGCGTATACATTCGAAGCGTGGATGTCGTTCATCTTCTTCTGCCAGCCTGTTGCCAGGCAGTGGGACCAGTCGCTCGACGGGTCGTGCTACTCGATCGACATGTTTATCAAATTTGGTCTTGCCAACACGGGTAACAGACGCCCACTCATAGAAGATTGATGCATTACAACTCATATTCTGCAATAGTTTTTAACATCCTCACCGATGTCGCATTCGCGACGCTGCCGATCCCCATTGTCTGGTCTCTGAAGATGCCGGTCAAGACGCGTGTCTACCTCATTCTAGTGCTCAGCCTCGGATACATGTACGTGCACATGTAAATGGATACAGTTGCTCAAGTATAGAGCTGACAGTGAAAGTGCCGTCGCCATGGGGGTTGTCAAGGCCATCCATCAGATCAACTTCAACCCAATGGGCGACAACACATTGTAAGGCCACCAATGTCCTCATCGACGCACGTCTGACTTACATCCACCCACAGCGGCTACGATGTTCAGTTCTGGGGTCTGTATGTAGTGACCATGCACAACTTTGAGCAATGACCAGAGCTGACGAACACTAGCCTACAGCTCAATGTTGGCATCATCGCCGCATGTGCACCCTCTCTGAAACCGCTCGTCAAGAACATTCTGCGTCTCAAGTCGGTCACCCCTCGGTACGGCTACACCAACTCGGGCCACCGTAGCAACAACAGTGGCGTCTACACCGTCGGGGGTGGATTTTCTGGTACCCATGGCTACGCCAGGCAGGGTAACCGCAGCGATCACGCGCCCGAGGGGTTCGAAATGCGCAGTGCACACCGTGGTAAAAATGGTGAGGTTGCGTATACGACAGCGGTGGGGAAGAAAAATCGCCATGCGCCGCCGGATGTGTACGCGTCGCGGGAGGGTAGACATTCTGGCAATGAGAGCAGTGGAAGCCAGGAGACGATCCTGCCACTGCAGGGTAGCAAGAGTAGTGTGAGAGCAACTGAGGTCAAGATATCACTGTAGGTAATATAGTTCATGTAACATCAAGACTCGGCTTTCACATACAGACTAGCTCGAATATAAGCAAGCCCCACACCGTTTTTGTTTTACGCACGGCGATCTAAGGAATGTGTATATCCTGGTCGAGAATGACAATCTCCCAGGCATTGTCAATCGGGAGGCAGGGGGCTACTGTCCGACGTGGTGAGAGTTCACCAGCGCAGAGGTAAAATTGAGTTCTGATGATGAAGAGTGGGAGGCTATGCTAAAGGAGTATTCATCTGATTATTCGCAATCACAAGAGTCCTGGCGCGATTTCTATGTGTTCGTGATATCCCAGGCAAAAGCAATGACAATTCCAATGCTCAGCAAGGATGGTGATACCCAAGTTGAAAAATCAGGATCGTGATGTGGTAGGCACGCAGTTGTCTAGGACGCGAAAGATGGAAAGAAACCTAGGCGAGGATGGAAGGCTAAAGTATAGAGAGAGAGATGGCTCAGCGTCGCAGTATTCACAAGTAGTCCTGCTGCGACTAAGATGAGTGATACAGGCTCTAGGGTAGGTATACGCATACGACGAAAGGGGCTGAAGGGCGCTTCGCGGCTCGCCCCGCAGCTCGGGTCGAGACGAACCGACTGCACAGCAGCACAGTGCTGGGATAGCTATTGCATGTGCATAGTAAGTGACGAGATTAAGACAAATGCGGCTGATGTTTCAACACCCAAAGGCCAGTTCAATTACATCTTGTTCTTGGGCGGTCCTATGGCGCCATCGCACTCATGCCATGAATTACATGTACTAGTGAATACATGCAGCAACGATCTCGGGGCGCAGCTGCGACTCGTACCTCCACGACCATGTATTTTGATCAATGCAGGAGATAAGAAACGGAGTTAATGGGGGCCTTGGGGCGATTAGCAATGGACGATTAACACCAGACTACTCTCAAATACTATATACATAGTTCGTGTTCCCCAGTCGCTTCCTAATCCTCAACCGAAGCCAAGGGCATTTGCCGCCATATGGGTACATGTACGTACAGCGCACCTGAGAAAGCTATTCGACACTCCAAGCCTTCTATTTCTTAGCGTGTCTGCTTGGAAGACTGGTTCCCCGGTTTAATTTTCCATTGACAGCATGTCTTGGGGTGGTTATCTTCCTTGGCTAGGAATGGTCCATCAAAAGGGGGATGGATAGTAAAGGTGGCAGCGGCATATAACAACATAGGTGCCCAAGCCAAGACATAGGCGGCTGCATGTAATTGCTTACAAGTGTTATTCGATACGTGCACGATCGCTGCATGTCGTGCACTAATCGGCGGGAACCTGTGACGTATAGAACTTGAGAAGCATGCCCACTGCCGAGTCCACTCAGCTGGCACGATTAGTGCGATCGTGTATACATGCCCTATATGAGGGGACGCCTCAGTTCAGAGACCAGGGGCCAGCAATCGACAGAGCGAAAACTTACTTGTTTTCGCTCCCCCAGTCTCGTTCATCCTTGCGTATGAACTACTGGACTGGCTCATTCGCCGCTGTGAGCCTGCTGTCTGACGCTGGGACTGGAATCTACGTCCAATACGACATCAATGAAGCAGCTACAACTCGGTGCAGCAGCGAAACCTTGCAGCATGCTCCTGTACCACTCCCTGGCTCAGACCAAAGAGCCAGCAACTTGATGGCGTACATGTATATGTAGTCACCGTGGCGAATTTCTCATCGGGCCGGACAGGTTTGCTTGTCGACATGTCTGTGGCATGCCAAGGCGATATGCAATTCCGGACTCCAGGTGCGGATTGATCATCGGAGGCTCGGAGCTGAGAGCCTGAGGCACGGAAGACTCTCACCGATGATGGCTTCCCAGAGCCGGGAAGCGATGTCTGGCTGTGACTGAAATCCAGTGATTCAGCAGGTGGGAACTGCGACATCCTGCCCCAGAAGGATGTTTCTACAGCACTTTGCCTCGCGAGACATAATTGCGCCCCACGTCCACTCGCTGTGGTGCGTTTCCTCCAGCATGGCTGGGACCGGCATTGTCGAGAGCGCCACCGGTCTGGTGGGTGAGTGGGCTTGTACGAGGCGCATATGGGTTGTGTTGCGCGGAAATCAGCACCTACCTATGTAATTCCATAACATCTCCTTCTCACGGATAGTATAACGCTTTTTACAGGGCGCCGTCGGCGACTGTCGTGGTTGACTCTTGTCCGCAACCGATGATCGGCACCAACCCTGGCATCAAGCCAGTGCAAGTTTCGCCAAAGACGGCCCCTTGGCGCCATTGCTCTGATTCAAACATATGTTTCTATTATTATCGAATCTCTGCAGGCATTCAAGATGCGCAGCTTGTGGTTCCGACTGACGAATGGCCGTGCAGTATTGAGCAAGCGATGGCTGGCTGGGGGCACGCCCACGGTTCAGCCGATTTCCAACTGATCACAGAAGCCGGTGATGAAACAAGTTATGCTTCTTGTGGTGAGGGCCACCTTTGTCCCTTCCGTCGACTCCGTCCAGTATGTCTCGTGCATCATACTAGATGGCGCATCTTCCGCCCTGCAGGCCGCTGATCATGTCAAGCTTGCCCTTGATGGGCCCGAGGCTGTTTAATTCCTTGCTGGACATGCCTCGCCGCGCGTCTGCAGCGTTGCGGAACCCCCCTCGCCCGACGCCGGCGCCGGCGAGAAAGCCAAAGATGGCCATGAGTGCACTGTCCGGGTCCTCGACAATGCTGTAGACGAGGAGACCGGCCTCGCCGACAGTGCCAATGAGGGTGAGCATGGAGCGGAGGGCGCCCATGCCGACGCCGCCAATAGCGCCGCCGATAAAAGGGATGAAGAAGAGGAGGCCGCTGATGAAGTTGAGAATGAACTCCTTCCTCGCCGCTTCCTTGATCTCTTTGGCCTTTTCGACTATCTTGTCCATGTTCTTGACGGCCTCCTCCATGGAAAATGCCGGCAGCGAGGCCGAGTCGACCAGGTCGAGCGCTGTGAGGCCAAAGTCGTACTCCATGTTGTCTTGTTGGATTTTAAGCCGGCGCAGCAGGTCCCGGGCCTCGGGGTAGCCCTCGCCGATAATGTCCTTGGGGTCAAAGACGTCAACCTTGTCCTTGACAGGAAAGTCGAAGAATTTGTTCGACCGCCTCTCGATGCAATCTCGAATGTTCTCTCCGCCATATTGGCAGCCTTGGGGCGTGTTGACGCGGACCGTGTCGAACTTGATCCAGCCCTCCTCGATGCCGTACTCGTCGTAGATGTCCTTGAAGAATTTGTCCTCTTCCTGCATGATCCACGTCGTGTTGGGGACGGCCGGGCCGGTGCCGGGCTCATTGGAGTCCTCGAGCTTAGACGGGCACTTAATGTCCCGGGAGCCGTATCCCGAGTGGCAGTCGTTGCCCCGGACGCAGTCCTCCCAGCATGTGGCGTAGGTGCAGTCGTTGCAGCACTTGAGCTTGGTGTACTCCTTGCAGTCAAAGTAGTCATTGCCCCGTTCTTTAATGAATGCGTTGATCTGGAGCGGCACCTGCGCCTGGACGTAACCGGCATACACGTCAAACTTGTCGTCATAGCCGTTGTCGAGGAGCGCTTTGTACTTCTTCAGGGCCGCTTCCATGATGCGGATCTCGAGGGCAAAGATGTAGCGATTCATGCAGTGATCGGGAATGTCGTCTGCGACGTCCTCAAGCTGTCCAAATGACGTGAAGACCTTTGTGCACTTGGAAAAGCGGTTCGAGATGGTGGGATGATCATCATTGTTTCTGTCGCTGCCACTGGGGCCACTGGAGAACCGGCACGTCAGTTGATGCATCACTTTCCTCAGACCTGGTACTCACTCATTGAACTCCTGCAGATCGACGGCCCAGTCGGTGGTGCCAGCAAAATTGTACGAGCTGTAAAAGCTCGTGCGCGCCTTCTTGGTGTCTTCGTCCATGTAGGCCACCCACTCGGTCTTGTCGTAGACGAGCATGTTAGAGCCCTCGGCCTTCCACTTGCGGGTGACCCTGTCGGACTCTAGAATCTCGCTAATCTCGGCGTTGGAGATATAGCCGGCCGTGTCGGTGCAGCGGCCTTTTTTGGCGTTGGAGAGGCGGTTGGTTCCGGTGAAGAGACAGTTAACGCCGTCGCAGCCGGCCTTGGCCATCTTAAAAGAGCGCCCATACGAGCTCACACCGACCACGACCTTGCCCGAGGGCACGCCCGCCTTTGTGATCATGGCCAGGGCGTCTTTAGTCTCCGTCTCGTTAACGTGGGACCGGAGGCAGTTGCCGCCGGGGCAGCCGGGGGACGTCCACTTATTACCGTAGTCCCACTGGCCGTGAAGGTCATAGGTCATGTATACAACATAGTCAAGCGCCTCGCCCATCTTCTTCATCGGGAACGACTTGAGGTAGTGGTAGGAAGCCGGCGCCGCAAAGGAGACGGTCTTGCCGGAGCCAATTTGCTTCTTGAGGCTAAGGAGCGTCTGGTAGTAGTCGTCGCCCTGCTGCGGGTCGCCGGGGGGGATGCCTGGAATGTCGGGGGCCTAGAGAGCAGTGGTCAGGCGAGAAGAAAACGGGAGGTGCTGGACGCGGAGCTACGTACCCCAGGGTACTCCCAGTCGAGATCGACGCCGTCCAGGCCATGGTCCTCCACAAAGCTGACCAGGTTCTTGACGAATGTCGGTCTATTCGCAGCCTTTGTGGCCTCACGTAAAATATGGAAGGTACTAGGCGAGTTACTGAATTCCCAGCCGCCGAAGGAGACGACTTTATGTACGTCTGACATGTCCTTGAACATGTCGAATTGCTCCTGGACCTTGGACGCGTCGATCCCAAACTCGTTGTTAATATCGACAAAGGCGAAGTGGATAGTGTTGTAGCGGTCCGTGTCGATCTCGTCCACGTTCATGTTAAGGCACTTGCGCTCGAAGTTCCAGGCCTCAAAGTAGGCGATGTTGATCTTCTTGGCTGGGGCGGCGCCCTTGACAATCTCCATGCCGCAGTTGTCAATGCCTGTTTGTCAGCATCTAAACTGCCTCTCTTAACCGAGATGACTTACATCCGCTCTCGCCGGCAGGCGCCGTGCCCGGGTTGCCGCTGGCGGCCTTGTTGACCTTGCAAAAGTCGTCCGTCAGGCCGCAGTTGCCCCAGTTATTGCAACAGACGTTGAGAGGGCACGGGTTCAGCGTCGAGATGTTCTTGCCTGCGGCGGGCGCTTTCGTCCCGGGGACCTGTTCATGTCAGTATCTGCTCTCGAAAGAAGGCTGCCGATGCCGCCAGTGTGTGTCGTCCGGCTGTCATGCTCGAGGCGCGCTCAGGGGTCAAAGTCAGGGTCAGGTTCGCTTACCGTTGGTCCGCATACAGCATTCTGTTTGCGTGTCAGTCAAAGAAGTGCCAGCCTATGTAAATACCGGTCAAGACTCACCGATACGGACGCGGGCATCGGGGGCGATCCCTTGCTGAGGCAGATTTTGCCAGTCAGAAGGGGGTCGCAGCCGATCCAGCCCCAAGTTTGCTTGTTGAATTCCTTGAGGTCGGTGACAGTGATGTCGTTCCGGACGGCAATCGCGGCACACTCATCGCCCTTTTTGACCTGGTAGTCAGCGCAGTAGCCGTTGGGTTTCTGCTTGGGCGGATTGTACGGAAGCTTGCCCTTCGAGCAGCATACAGGCTGGCCGACGATGAGGGACGAGCAGAGATTTTTCTTGGTGTTGACCTTCATAAAATCGTTACCGGAGATACCGCACTTGGAGGCCAGCGTCGTGCATGTGTCGTCCTGGACGACGCGCCTGATCTTGCAGGTCCCGTCTGCGTTACCCGGGGGGATGGTCGAGGGGAGGGTGCCTGAGCTGCAGCATACCACCTCGCCCGAGACGAGCGTGTTGCAAAAGTTGGTGCGCGGGTTATACTTCTTCAGGTTGTTCTGGGTGATCTTGCAGCGATCGGCCAGAGCCCAGCAGCCATCTCCCGGATTCACCTTTGTCGTGCGACACTCGGCGCGACGATCTAGTTGGGCGAGGTCCCCGCGCGAAAAGAGGCGCGCAGGCGACTCGGCATCCTCGGCCGTGACGATCTCGGTCGAGTTGGCCTTATACGGTTCCGCCTTCGGGACGCGGATGGTCACCGTTGTCCAGTTCTCGTCGTCAGCGTCAGCGTCTGCAAAGCATCGTCCGTTCGCCCACGACCGCATGGCCTTTTGGACGACGGCAAAGTTATTGGTGCTGCCGGCGATGACGCCCACGCCATAGTCCGAGCCGCGTCCGTCGCTCTCACACAGCTGGACAAGGGTCGTCTTGGAGAGGGACGTCTCTTCGGCGTGCGTGAGGAACCTGTCCAGCAACTCGGCCGTGAGGCCGTGCTGATGGACCTCGGCGCCGCCAAAGACACCCACAAGGGAGGACTGGAAATAGGCCATGCTCATGGTGTTACGGGTGCATGACGGGGTCTGAGACCCCAACTGGTGGAGGACCTGGCGGCCCGCCGCGAGAAGATGCTGCGTCGAGAAGCTGTCCTGGGCGTGAGCCCCGGGCACAGAGGACGAGAGGGCCACGGGTCTGTCGATCATGACATGGTTGGGCGTGGTGCAGAGCGCGGCGACGTCGTCCTTGGGGCGAAAGGACACGTCCTGTGAGGAGAAGTCTGACACGCAGGCCCGGAGCGCTAGGTTCGCGTTTTGACCGTCGTCAATCTCGTTCTGGTAGACGACGTCGACGAGCATGGTCTCATTGCACGCCGCCAAGCTGGCCTGGTCTGGGTACACAGCCCACCCTTGGCCCAAAGACGCGACCTCGCTGCAGGATAGTGGGCAGATGGTGGACGCGGGGGCCCTCTGGAGCGTGGCAAGCCAGGCCTCCATGTCCTCGTCTCCGGCTGTGTCGATGTGGTACGCTGGATCATCGCGCGGGAAGACCTCCAAGGACGGCGGGCGGTGGCTGTGGGCTTCTTGCGCACAAGTGCCGGCCGCGACGAGCGCGCCCAGCAGGGCCCATGACTTCCGCGAGTTTGCCATGGCAGACAAGGGAGTCGGGACAGTGGACGCTTGAATTATGATACGCGTATCGGCGGGATACCGAGCCAGCTGAGGTTGACGTGCTAATCAGAGGGACGGCCCTTGAGGGAAGAAAGGTATGGATAACGAGGGAAGAGGCTCGAGAGATGAGAGAGGCGCAGAGAGGTCTTGATGTTTGCGCAGCGGAGAGAGCACTCTGATGCTCATTTACGTACGCGCGGGATGGCCGAGGCACCTGACCATGAGGGCGAGGCCTGGCCAAGCTGTCCCAAGACATCGTAGCATCCATGTGGATCACGGTGTCCTGGAGTCTGGTCGTCTAAGGTGTCCAAGAGACCATATGCAGGAAGTGTCAACTTTAGGGGTTGTCGGCGTTCATGCAAGGAACCTCTGTTGGTGGCCAGGCTGGGCCGTCTGTTCTTCGTACATGTAGACAGCACAGGCCGACGTCTTTTGCCTAAACTTGTTCTCTCTGGAGTCTAGACTATGTATCTTTGTGCACTCGGACGTGCTTAGCTCGGCGTCGAGCCGCTTGTGGGAGCCGGCCCCCGGCTGGCGACATGGATTGCAAAGGGCTAGTTTGGGGGCCGAAACAAAATTCACGAAACAGAGGACCGCGGAAATCAATCATCAGCCGCGGCCCGCAGACAGTGTGCCTGCGGCTTGGCCTGCATTCTTGGCAAGGAGTTAAGGACCACCCAGGCTCTTTTGCGGCCTTTTGCAACCAACAAGGCCCGACGCTTGTCGACGGCCTCGAGGCTCCCCGCGGCTCACGAGACACAGCGTTGGCAGTAAAGATTCGGCGGTTCATCTTGCTCATCCTGGCTTCTCCTGTCTTGGCGAGATGCTGTGCAGCTCGAGATGTGTGATTCGCGCAAAAAGTTCTCGCCAAAAGGACCAGGACGACTCTATCCGAGTCCGCTACCAACGTAACGTTGGTGGTATGCGTGGGCGTGAACCGATCAAGGACTTTGACCCCTGGCCCCTTTTCTTGCTGTCTCGTGATGGCAGGATCCTCGTCGACTTTGCTTTTGCAGGTCCCTCCCGAGAGACTGCGCAGCTACATGTATCTACGATATCATATCTCCGTCTGTCGGTGTGTCGCCCTCGCCAGATTTTCTCGATAAGCCTGCTTGCTCAGGCAACCTGTCTTTCTTGTGTTAAACATCTGGTCCTCAGGCTATCCCGCTTCTCACCCTGCGTCATCTCACCATGCGCTTGTCGTTGCTCCTCTGTGACCTCTACCTGGCCACGGCTGTCGTTGCTGGCGGCTACCAGGGTGCTCTGGAGCGCGTCCTCCTGTATTACGCGTACCAGATCGACGGGCTCAATGATCCCAGCTACCGGCAACTGGGCTACAAGTGCGTCTCGTGGCAAAAGGATGCCGGCGAGTGCAAGGACAACAATTGGGAACAGTACAAGTGCACTGCCCTGGACGACCCAAATGAAAAGAAGGGCAAGCGATGCAACTTTTGGCAGCTCATGACGAACCTGGGCGAGACAAGGGGCGGAAATAACGCCAAGCTCATGATGCCTGAGGGCGTGGACGCCAACGCTAAGACGCTACCCATTGAGAAGACGGCCGTCAGCTATTACATGTACACGCGTGAGCACATGCCTGATGTCAACAGCGCCGGCGAGCCGGACAAGGGCAAGGTGGGAGACTACCAGCCCTACAAGTTCCTCAAGTACGGCGAGACCAACTATAACGATTGGCTGGGTCAGCTGGGCGACATCGTGCAGAGCACAGCAAAAGCAAAAAAGAGCGACGCCAACAAGTGGATGTTTGAGGAGTTTCAGAACACTGTCAAGCAGATCCGCGCCGCCCGCATCGGCGACAATGGCCGCTTCGTCGTCGCGGAGTACAAGAAGAACGCTAGCATGGACAATAAGAACATGGTCACCGACAATCCGGGCACCAACCCAGCCACCAAGAGCGAATACAAGAACCTCGACTGGTACGAGAACCACCGGGGCGAGTGGATCGAGTTCAACTGGGCCGAGACGCAGAACGAGATGGACAAGAATGGCGTCAAAGAAGCAGACAAAAAAATGGCCACCTTTCGGAACAAGTATTTTGAAAGCGAGAGTGCCCGGCAGCACCAGGCCGTCATGAACGAGTTTGAGCTCATAGAGAGGAAGGTCACGGGGTGTAGGTAGGTGACTGCATGTGCACTCCGAAGAGGAGGGAGAGGAGGATCGTGAAAAAGAGACAGAGGAGTAGAGCTCAATTGGTCAAGTGGTGTGCGTGTGTTTGTGTACGCCGTAAGCATGCCTCCTCGTGTATTGGTCTACTTCGAAGTATAATTGTGTGCCGCACAGCGGATATTCAGGCTACTTCCCCTCGGACACCCCAAAGAACAGCTCGTCAGGCACTTCCCCCTCGGTCCCCTTGATCCTCTTGTCGTACATCTGGCGATAGTAACTGTTACTGTATTCTGGAAACGGACGCGCGGGAATCATCTCCAACATCTCCCGCCTGCTGTATATGGGGCTCGGGCTCGCGGTGCTCTTGGCGATAAAGAAGACATTGTCCGTGGGAAAGTGCTTCTCCTCGGCCACGTTGATCCAGTGCCCGATGTTGTCCTGGCAGACAATGTGCAGTTCCCTTAGGCCGGTCAACGTATTCAGCTCCTCAGACTGGAAATGAAAGAAGCACTCGTCATTTTCGCTCTCGAAGCGGAAACGCTGGATCAGCGGCCTGTCGTCCTCGAGCCACGAGAAGACCAGAGGCCCGATGGAGATCATGTCGGACGCAAAGTTGACCCAGGTGTAGCTTTGGGGCCGGACGAAGGCACGCTGGTAGAGCTGCCGCTGGATAGCGATCCGCCGAGACTCACGGCAGACATGGAGAATAGCGGGCGCCCTCGAGAGACAACGAATCTGCTCTCTAGTGCCGCGCTTCTTCGTATGTTCGAGGTGGTGTCGGAGCTCCACGACGCGCGGCTCGGCGTCGACAAGCTCCCAGACGCGGGTGCGAAGCTCGGCTGGTAGGCGGCTAAATTGATGAAAGGGCCGCAGCTTCTTGTTCTTGTCCTTGTCCTTGTCCTTGTCCTTGCCCTTGCCTTTGCCCTTGCCCTGGCCGGGCATCTTCCTCTTCTTGGGCATGGCGGCGAATGCGACCTTTGATAAAATGGTGCTTCAGGGTGGATGGATAGGGAGAGGTGAGAGACTAGGACGTTGGGTGTAGGAGTCGGGATTCCCCGGTCGCGACCGGCCGCTTGCCAAGGACGACAGGCCAGAGCAAAGGCCAGAGACACCGTGCAAAGCGAAGAAGGCTTGTGATTAGCGGCGTGCGTGCAGTCGCTGAGGGCGAGGCTGCTTGGCGTGATTAGGGGCCGGTTGCGATGGAACGTTGCTGTCGAAAGGATGTTGGCCTGTTGGTCTGTTGGCCTGTTGGTCTGTTGGTCTGTCGAGCACATGTGACAGGGCACTCTACGGACTGTTCCGTGTACTCGTGCCGCGTCCCACTTTAAGTAGCCCAGTCGAGGTCGGTCTCTAGAGTCTAACAATTCGACCCGCGTGATCCTGCAGAGGTCCGTCTGGTGTGTACAACGCACAACCAAGGTCTCTCAGGGACCTGCGGCGGGACAAATGTTATAGTATGAACCCCCCACACACCGCACCACGTACACCACCCACACCCGGCAGTGACGGCGCGTCCGACCTTTGTCACCTCGGGCTGTGCCCGCCCATCCAGTCCCCTGAAGTGAGTGTGGCCGATTCCTCTGGCCCGGTGGCCGGTGGCCGGTGGCCGGTGGCCGGGGCTGGGGCTGGGGCCTGGAATCCGGATCTCCATACGGAGTATCCGTAGTCTCCTCCAACTGCCCAGATTTGCATATTGCACCCCTGCATCAGCCATGGCACGTACCTTCCCGAAGCAGTCAGAGCCTCAGAGCGCTACAACGTCCCTCATGGGGGCTGCCGCATTGTCATTTGTCAGGGGTCCACGACTCCACGCGCCATGGCCCGATGCGCGCCCGAGATGGTCCTTGTCCATTGTGCCTGCATGTACTTTCTCGGCACAGCAATTGGCAATCCTGGACTTGCGGATGCTCAGTCGAAGAAAAGGTCCATTTCTTCACTGCCCGCCAAGTCGCCCGATTCTTGGAGTCCATTGGCCAGACGGACGCTTAGTGGTGCCTCCCCGGTGCCCTCCTGAGACCTGATAGTCAGCTCACGTCCCATCAAATCTCTGCTTCACTCGCCGCGTCTTTCACTCTGCTCTGCTCGTCTCCCTCTTCGAACTCTTCCCCTCCCGTCTACCCCGCGGTCTGCCAATCCTCGTCGTCCCCCTTCCCGTCCCTGCCACCTGCTGCCACCAGCCCGCGTCCGAGACAAGGCCCCGTCGGCATCATGAATATGAAGGCCGCCCCTCTGTTGGCATTGATCGCCGTCCCTGGAGTCCTGGCGGGCCAGTGGCCGAGTCTCCAGGTCGACCCAGACACCATCTCCCCCTGCGTCATGTGGGAGGACAACGCCAACGACCTGGTCTGCGAGGACGTCCGCGACTTCTGGAACATCACCCCCGAGGAGTTCTCCCGCTGGAACCCCTCCGTTGGCCTCGACTGTAAGCCGTGGCGCATACAGTCCTACTGCGTCGTGCCCCTCGCGCGCCTCCCCACCACCACCTCCTCAGAGGCGCCCGAGACCACCGCCACCACGCCCACCACTTCGGCCAGCACCCTCGGCCCCTCCCCGACCAGCTGGTCCGCCCTGGGCTGCTACACGGATGAAAACCCCAAGTACGCGGCCCTCGAGGAGCGAGTGAGCGACGAGGGCGGCGATGACAATCTCACCGTCGCCACGTGTCAAGACGCGTGCTACAGGGCCGCCTTCATCTTTGCGGGCGTCAAGGCCGGGAACGAGTGCTGGTGCGGCGACGCCGTTCTCGGTGACCTCGCGGGGAACGCCACCGACTGCGATACCCCTTGTTCCGGGGACAACACAGAGACCTGCGGCGGCAGCAAGCGCCTCAACGTCTTTGAGCCCGCCGACTCCTTCTGGGACGAGGTCACAACCGAGACTGAGAGCGAGACAAAGACAAAGACAGAGACGCAGTCCGAGTCCGAGTCCGCGTCTGGCACAGCGGTCGCCATCGACGACGCCGACTCGGACTCGTCCGCCTGACTGCATGGCGGCGCCCGGTGCATGCATGTGTACATGCTGCTGATCATCTCTGTCGGATGGTCGAGCCTATTCATGATGTAGGAATATGGGGGAGATAGTATGGACCTGGGTCCAAGTGATAATATGACGAGGAAGAACATGACGCCCCATTTTTGCGTCGCAATAATCGCTCAAGGCGTGAGACCCTTGTATTATTTATAGCCTGTGGCAGATAGGTAAATCGTGACTCGTGACCTTGCCATGCGCTCGCAACTTGCACGTGGCCTGTCTGGGCCGATCACCCAAATCTATTACCATCACTTGTATCATCGACTCCATTCTGCTCATCGCCTTTACTGCCCGACCCACGCCCGCCACAGTATCCGTGTGCCTACAGGCCGTCGTGCGCTCAGCAGCAGTTCCTTTGCGGCAGCGCAACATGAACTATCCACCCCATTGTCGCTGCGGGATGTCCCAGAAGAGCAGCTGGAGGACCGCAGCGAGATATGGTGGGACGGAATTTCGGCCGAAGCCAGAATCTATCTCGATGGAAACAAAAGATGGGAATGGGTCGTGTACCGGTGCGCCTACGGCCAGGAGCTCGATGCGCGCTGGGAGGCTACCAAGCGGCGCATAGTGGAAAACCTACGCAGGGAGATTGACGAGTCTGACGAGTCTGACGCGCCCTCCATTATCGACAAGATGGATCTCATCTTTGTGGAGGAGCCTGCCCTCGAGGGCGTCACGAATGACGAGCTCAGGGCGCACTTTCAGACGTGGGCGGCCCCAAAATGGGCAGCGTACCGTGAACTGAGCATCTCCACACGACAGGAGGTTCACGGTATGAGTACTTCCTCAAGGTCGACGGTGATCAATTGTGCGAAGGCCCCGTTGGTCTCGTCCGGGGCTGGCTGCATGAACCGTGCGAAGGCCACCCCGAGGAGGAGGAAGACACGGACCCCGAGGATTGGTCCAAGGTCCGGGACAGCGAGATCTCGACTGATCTCTACGAAAGCCTGTATGGCACCGAGCACTATTCCTTACTGTATTAAACACCCGAGGACGGGCCGGCTTATATTCCTAGGGCCTTCTATATACAGGACCCAATGCAATGACAAGAGTTCTATAGTTGTGTCTACGGTCACGCTCTCCTTGGGCAGACTTACAGCCCAAGCTTGAAGCCACCGGGCCACAGCCGCTGCAAGAGTCGCAGCGGGTCGTACTTGCGCGAGATGGACAGCAGCTTCTTCTTGTTGGCCTCGCCATAGCCGTCATAGACCTCCTGGAAGCCGGCCGAGTCACCCATGTAGTTGAAGGCGTCGTAGACACCGGCCGCTTGGGTGGCGTTGGCAATCTTCCAGGTGGTCGTCTTGATCCAGTCGTACACAGCCTCGCTGTGCTCCTCCCCGCGCCACTCGACAACCTCGGCCCAGGCGAGGTAGGTGCCCTTCTCCTCGGGCTCGAAGCCGAGGGCGTTCCCTGCCGGGTTGGCCTTTTGGGAGCCGGCGAGCCAGAGATCGCCGAGGGGCTGCCAGTCCATGGAGATGAGTTGGCGGTCGGCAGGAGGAAGGATGGCAAAGAGCTTGGGCAGCTCCGCCTCGAAAGCCGCCCAGGACACCTGGACACCCTCGAGCAGGTCATCGTAGGTCTTGCCCACAGTCGTGCCGGCAATGAACATGTCGTAGATGCCAGGGACGACCAGCTGGCCCGTCTCGTCGGCGAACTGCGACAGCGTCGTCTTGGAAAAGGTGTTGCCGACGTTGGGAAGGTCCCAGAAGGGGCGGAAGCACTCGGGCTCGGGGTCCTTGTCGCTGTCGTAGTACAGGATCACAGCACCGACGGTGGTCTCCTCGTCGACGGCCACGACCTGGGGCACCATGTGGGACAGCGGGTCCGTGTTGAAGGCGGAGTAGTTTGCAATGGCCTCGAGAAGGGCGGGGATGTCGGTCACGGAGTAGACGCCGGCGTAGACATCACCAGAGGGGAAGGTGTTGAGTCGGAACCCGGTGACGATGCCAAAGTTGTTGCTGCCGCCCTTGAGCGCCCAGAACAGATCGGAGCGGACGTTCTTGGTGACCTTGACGACTTGGCCGGTGTACAGGACAATCTCGTACTCGACAACATTGTCGGCAGACCAACCATGCTGGTTGCCGTGAAAGTTGATGCCACCACCGAGCAGGAGTCCAGGTACACCGACAGGCGAGAGACGTCCGCCCGTGGTCGCGAGGCCGAACTGGCCCAGGTAGCTGTAGACCTCGCCCCAGTCCAGGCCGGGACCCACCCAGACCGTCTTGCGATCGGCGGCGACCTCCAGTTTGGTCAGGTTGCTCATGACGATCAGCGGTCCACCGTCGATGCTGTTGGCGCCACGGATGCCCATGTGGCCTCCCCCGCGCACCGCGAACTCGGTCGTCGTGACCTCGTTGATGAGCAGCGCGGCGGCGACATCTTCGGCCGAGGTCGGGCGGAAGACGCAGGCGGGTGCCATGATCTGGTGGTTGGACCAGAAGTTCTCAACCTCATAGTCATAGACGGACTGTCCTGGGACGAACGTCTTGGCACGGGCAGTCAGGCGCAGCGCGTCGCAGCCATCCAAGAATGCGTCGACCTGAGTGAGCAGGCCACCCAGGGCGTATAGCGCCGCGGTGAGTTTGGTGGTGCGGGCGATCATGTTAGCCTCGAAGAATGAATGACGATGAAGGAAGGCGAGGGATGTGAGATAGATGGTCACAAGACCGCTTGTCTCGATGGTTGGTGAGGGAGGGATAGGGGAATCTCAACCACCGCGATGATCTGGCCTGGGGTTCATTAAGACATGACAGACACGATTGAAATATCGAGCCTCGGCCGGTCTTTCGGAACGCATGGCATTGGGTCTGCTGTTCTGTAATTTGAAAATTTACGGTCTGCAGTCCTGATGGAGTAGGCGATGCTCGGCGAGATGCAAGGGGAAATTGACCCGTCAGGTCGGTCAGGTGGAGAAGAATGTCTGGAGGACTCCCGATTCGAGCGCACTGACGGTCCACCGAACAGCTCTAGGTCACCTGCAGCAGATAAGGGCCTTGGCGCGACTGCAGCATCTGGCCAGATCCTTGCTAGGTCCCCGACTCCCCTGTCTTGTCCCTCGCTTGCAGCTTGGTCACAGCTCGCGGCGTGCTGCCCCGATGGAGTTTCTTGGAGTCTTGGGAGCCGAAAGCTGCTGCTGGACCCACGCCAGCTTTTGTCTTTGAACTTTGCGGCCGAGGCCCGGTATACGGTGACGAAGAGCAAATCAGAGGAGAAGATGATGTTTATTCTCTAGCTGAAGGATATGCCGATGGCGAGAAAAGATAGCGCGAAAATGCCGCTTTTTGACGTGAGTAGCGAGCGGTGTGGGCCGAATGTGGGTGGCGGCCTCACTAAACTAAAAGTGAGGCAAACATGAAATAACACGGTCATGTCCCCGGACAAGTCCACGCCATGGCTGGGGTTTGGCGGTTGCATGGTTGCATCATGTGTGCAATACTACGACTCTACGAGTCAGGAGGCTAATCACCGCCTCGGACTAAGGGTCGGCCGATGTAGGATTCAGAATCTACGTAGCATGCGACAACGTGGAATGCACGTGCGAAGTAAGGCTTCTGCAGCGGAAAATATGACCGATCCTCTGGATTGGGACAGTCTCGAATTTCCACGTGCAGATAAACACATGGCCAAGTCCACCCACATGCCTCGCCCCCAACTTCTTCCTGTTCCTTTGTCTTGACACTCACCCAGGGCGGTTTTGGACGTACGCACATACCAAGCTATAGCTAACACGCCAGACAATGTCAATGGATCACGGTGTCATGTACTTGGAGGATCCGGTTCCCCCCGTGACCCGTGATCCGAGCCTGCCCGGTCATGCGACACCCCTGACGGTTGTCACGATTGTGTCCTTCTCGCTGGCGACGGTGTTTATGGCCATTCGACTGTATGCTCGTCAGTTTCTCGTTGGCAGACTCTCGTTCGACGACTGTGAGTTCACTTGCACCAGGGGTTCCCTGAAAGTCTCAACATGAACTGACGGCGGAACAAAGATGTCATGGGCCTGGCGTATGCCTGTGATGCAGTCATGGTTGGCTTCACACTAAACAGTACGATCCGTCTTCTCCTCCTCCTCGACAGTATATCTAACAATACCCAGTGCTCAAGTACGGCATGGGAAAGCACATCTGGAACGTCCCTCTCACCGATCTCTTCCCGCACTTCAACCTCAACAACATGCTCGCGGCCGTCTTCTGGTGCGCCGCCACCGGCTTCGCCAAAGGCTCCATCCTCCTCTTCTACCTACGCATCTTCCCCGCCAAGTCCGCGCACATTGCCGTCTGGGCCGCTTTCGCTTTCACCATTGCGTACTCGTTCGCCTCGGCGCTGGTCAACATCTTTGCCTGCGACCCCGTCAAGGGCTCGTGGGACTTTGAGGCGGCCGCGACGGCCAAGTGCATCAACCGCGAGGCCTTCTACTTTGCGCAGGCGGGACTGGGTATTGCGACGGATGTGATCACAGTCGTGATCCCACTTCCTTGGTTGAAGACGCTCAAGCTGCCTACCCGCCAAAAATTTTATGTGGGCATCATGCTCACTATGGGAGCATTGTACGCATATTTCCTCCCTCGAGTACACGAGGAGTAGACTAACATCGACTAGTGTCTGCATCGTGAGCGGTATCCGTCTCCAGTCCCTCAAAGTCCTCCTCAGCGACCGCGATCTGACCCGTAAGCCAACTTTGTGCCACGGTCCTCCCATTTCCACCAGCTAACACCTGCAGGCAACACCGTCCTCGCCCTCATGTGGTGCGTCCTCGAGCTGAACCTCAGCGTCATCGGCGGCTGCATCCCCACGATCAAGCCCCTCCTCAAAGAGTTCTTCCCCCGACTCCTCGGAACCAGCCTAGGCCGCAGCCGCACCGGCGACGACATTTATCTACAATCATCGCGCAAAACGGGTCGCAATGCGGACAACGGTCCCTCGGGCGTGCGCTCATTCCACGCTGGCACGCACTCTGCCACCGGTCGTCAGTCCGACACGGGCAGCGAGGAGTTTATCATTTCAAAAGCCTATGGGTCAAGCACAAACGACGGCGTGGAGGAGGGCAAAATCACGAGGTCATACGGTATTGAGGTGGAGACCACATTCGTAAAAGACAACAATAGACATTCATGAGTGCCCCCTTGATCTATGGTAGTCACGAGGTAGAGTAGGTCCCTCATAGAAAATGCAACAACCATGGTAGTGTCCTGTCGTCCTTCGTCTGGGGGTCTGCGAACCAGGCATTTGACGTAACCACGCCCTCCTCGCCCACGTCCCACGTCCCGCTCCTCACACAGTCGATCCACGCGTCGAGCATCTCTACAAGCCTCAGCGGCCTCTCCTCGCCCCATGGCCTTCTCACCGTGAAGGACCAAGTGTTCGCTATACCTCGATCCGTAATCAAGAGCGTCCCGTCGGCAAACTCGTGGCCTTGAACATAGAGGCCCGGTCGGCGGGCAATGGTGAATTTACCTACGCCCCAGCCACGGTCAAAGGTCGGATCGTCAGGTGTCGCCGACACGGTATCGGTTACCGACGGAAGAAGGCAGCAAGCGAACATGCCGCTGCCCTCAGGAGCCGAGGCGTTGAACCTGCGACGCGGAGAGGCGTCGTCTTCGGCATCCATAAGGGATGAAAAGCTATCGGTTGTGAATGTCGTAAGCCCCGGTGCGACGAATCTGCACCGAGGTCGCGAGGCGCTCGAGAGGAACGCTTTACCAAACGGGCTGATCTCGTATTGCTCGACAAGATCGGCCGGGAGCATTGACTCCTTTTCGGTAGATGGAGGTAATCCGGGCATCCTCTCCGTGATAGCGACAAGGAGCTCATCCCACGCTTCGAGAGCGTCTTCGAGATCTCGCACTACCCAAGGCACGAAATCTATTGCATTGCTCCACGAATCCCTACAGAATTTACCTCGATCCCACATCTCGAGCATCTTCACGAGGACGACCTCTAGAGGGAGCCACGACGGCGATTCATCGGGCGGAAGCTGCGATATATCGAGCCGCCAGCTCGTAGCATAAAAGCTGTCTAGGTCCAGGTAGAGCCCACCGTCCATATACGTATCGGTGAGGTTATCCGGGTAGAGTAAGATAATCTCGCGATCATCCGACTCGCCGAACACGGTTCCGTGTATTTTCATACACTGCGGATCGGGCTGACGAAACTCAGCGGTGAGAGGCAAGCTGTCAGGGCGGAAGCTGTCGAGCTGGGAGAAGAAGCGATAGATCCTGCGCTGCTCCAGTGGCTTTGCGTCGCGTGCATCATTCTCACCGTCGCGATCACAGTCGTCGCTGCCATCGTCCATGCCGTCTTCACTATCATCATCAGACCCTTCAGCATCGCGGTCCGTGTCGAGGATCCATGTTGCGCAGGCCGGTACGCGCTCGCGCATGCGTCTGACGAGATCCCGGCGGATACTGCGACCGACCTCAGGTACCTCGTGCGGGCTCTGTGCTATGGCCCTCTGAAGAATTTGGTTGTGTAGCGCGGCGCAGCGCTCGGGGTCGAACGTGCCATCTTCCATGGTACACGTGTGTTTAGGTGTTGCCAGGCCAGAGGATGGGTGGCGAATGTTGCTTGGGCGTCTACAGGGTAATTCAACGGGACTTTAACTGTTAAGTTAGTTAACTTAACTTACCTACACCGCCCGCCCATGGAAATGACTACCCGGGGCATGTTTGATCGTAAGACCGTGCGTGACCTCGATCCTACTCTGTCTAAGATGGCGATTATCAAAAGGATTAGGAACTCGTTCACAAGACGAGCGGCAAGTCTGGGCCGATCGTTATTTTTCCTCTAGTTGAGCCAGGGCTTATTGACAATTTCCTTTGCGACACAACCCCTCAAGGCAACAGAGCAGAGCGAGAAATTCCAAAGTGGAGCGTGGTAGAAGTTCTATCTTCTTGATATTCTTGTATGATGCGACTCAACGTCACTAAGCTCTACATAAGTGGCTGCAGATGCCCACGCACTATTTTATAGACAAGTTGCTAGGCCCCTTTTACCCTGAAACGTGAAAGCTCCTGTGTCCCTAGAGTTTAATCGCTGTCAAGCGGCCAACAAGTTCTAGAAAATCAGAGTGTTAGTGTTCTCGAAACGATTTTGGTTTTAACTGTAGGTCGATTTGAGCCGGGGAACGCACCTTCAGTCTCATTCATAGATCTCAAGAAGGCAAGGGTACAGTCGACGCAATAGTCCTGATTGATATCATCAACAATCTCCTTAAACTGCTGGACCTCTGGGATATTCTTATTTGCCACGACTCTCGTTTTTTCAAACGATAAGCTGTCTTTCAATTCATCTACCCGTTCATTAGTAACCATAGACCTTTCAAAATGGGTACGCACCTGAGAATAGTATTGAGATCCGACCTAGAATGCCGGGATCCTGCTCCCTGCGACGACGTAGAGCCAGTAGATTGGCTAGCACGGGCAGGAACCACACCGTCCCAAATTGTAATGCTATCATCATCGCCTTGCAGAACTCGGAGGCGCTTGTTGGTTCCGGCTCCACATCCGTGTAGAACGGCTCTCGGAACTCTATCACTGCTTTCGCCCATCGTGGTTTCCCATCTTTCTTCTCTTTTTTCGACATGAAGTCGACTTTGAATTGAGGCAGCATGGTGAACAAGTCATCGTTGACGATCTTGTCGCAGGTTACCGTGGATGAACGACCCTTGATGTATGTCTGCCCTTGAGAGAGGAACTCTCCGAAATAGTAGACACCAGAGTACTGCCAATGTTTCTTTTTGCGCAAGTCACGTAAATCGTCGAGTCCTCTCTCTCCCCAAGTGTACCTCCCGCTTTTTATCACTTGACCGTTCGGGACCTTGTCATGGAATTCCTCTATCAGGTCAAGGTCTCGTATAAACACTCCTTTTGGGAACTTGGTGGTGTCAACAATGCACAGGTGCATTGTCTGCAGCGCGGCATCTTTTTCCGTCTTATATTTATAGATGATGTGTTCGATCGCAAGAAGCAGCGAGGTTGTCCATGATATGAAAGGGTCTCGGCACGATTCACGTTTTGGCCACCATCGAAGATGCTCGTTGAGGACTATAGCGACATTGGCAGTGTCCTTCCGTGCAAAAACGTCCGTCAGATTGTCTTCCAGAGCGGCAGGGGATTTCATCAACTCGGTACTGTTCTCTCCGTGAGAATTCTTTGAGTACACACGAAAGAGATAACGAGGAGTGTTGTCCAATTTCGTTGCCAGGTTGCCTGACGGGCGGAACGGAACCTCATCGTCAGCGAAACCAGAACGGGATCCTCCGACTACCTGCGATGCGCCGAGACTTGGGGCTCCTTCGTTCATGGCTCTGCGGTTGGATAGAGCTTCTATCCAGCAGTGATGGACTTGATGGTATGTTGTCAAGAAACATGAGCATGAAGCAATGCAGCAGTAGTCAGCGTCAAGACGCGGGGTTCTGGTTCGCACCATGGTGCCCAGCCAACATGTAGGTTGCAGCCCAAAACAAGGCGGCCACTTGATCGGAATGCAGCACCCAGTACGAGCGGGGGATGCGTCACACTTTGGTGTGTCTTTGGGAGGTGTCTGCTGCCATTGCGAGCTTTTGCCGGGAGATGAACGGTCGACACCCACATCGTAGAAGGCTGGGCATCACGGGATTTTTAAGATCACGGAGCTCCTAATCAGAAGTCTTTTGAATCCGGAGATTCCAGAATAGAAGATATCAAGTCATGTGAGTCTTCATTCAAGATTTCTTCGACACTCGTGTGCAGAGTGACCAGTCATTTCCTCAATGGGTCGTGAGTAGCTTCACTCAAAGGGCAGCTACTGGAATCACTGGATGCACTAGGGCGAACGGGTCACCAAATGCATCAATGAAAATGATCTGGATTGGCGAGACCAATCAATCCCACAGCAAACGATCTGCAGACTTCGACCTCGCTAGCAAGGTATACATTGAACAGGTGGCGCCCGAGATCTGGGCCTGACGCTTGCCGAAGCACTCGTCGAAGCTAGGGCTAAGGGTGCGTTCATCCATATTCCACGTCACAATCTTAAGCTGATTGGAACTGTGGCCCGCAACATGCTCGAGCATCAATGCAACGACAGCATCTGCCTCGTCGCCAGCATATCGGGGAGCATTGCCAACAAGGGCCTCGTTTCACCTGTCTACAACTCATCCAAGGCAGCCGTCATCCAGCTAGTCAAGAACCGCGCCATAGAATCGAATCCTGTCCGTCAGGATGGCAGTGGCGGCATCCGCATTGACTGCCTCAGTCCCAGACACATTCTGATGCCCATGGTCGCGCAAAATCCCAAGGACGAGCCCGACCTCAAGGACAGCTGGTGTCGTGAGAACATAGTGGGACGCCTTGCCGACATTGAGACGAGCAAGGTCAAGAGCGCTGCGCGCTACTTGCTGAGCAAGGCGAGCAGCTTTATGACGGGGAAAAACTTGGTCGTCGACGGCGACCACACGGTGTGGTGACCTGTTGACGCCATCGTGATGCATGCGCGCGCCCACGTCATCATGGCATGAATAGCTGGTGTCTTGCACTCCTGTGCCACCTGTGGGAACATAATCTCGACAAGACTCGTGTTCTTCACAAAAAAAAGATACCCCAGACAAACATGTCTTCATTAGACTCCGTTCAATTGAAGCCCTCACAGAGGCAACCATTGCTCAAGTCCCGCGCTCAGAGATCACACTCGCTCGAGGCTAGCACGACGAAGTCACACCCCAGAGATGACGCACTCAAGGGCACGGAAAACGCCAGCCTGTACTTTGTCGGCACCGCCACGACAATACTCGAGTGGGAAGGCATACGGCTCATGACGGACCCCAACTTTCTACACGCCGGCGACCAGGTCCATCTTGGACCTGGTGTCACGGCAGAGAGACGCACCAACCCTGCCCTGGAGCTGGATGAGCTGCCTTCGCTGGATGGGATTCTGCTATCCCATTACCACGAGGACCACTTTGATCGAGATGTGGAGGACGCGCTCGATCGCAACTTTTTGATTGTGACCACGCCCCATGCACGCCAGTGCCTGACGGCCAAGGATGAATCTTTCTGCAATGTACACGCCCTCGACTTCTTTCAGAGCCTGCTCCTGGTGGGTGATCGAGCGGACAAGAACGAGACTCGGCCCGTGATCAAAGTGACGGGCATGCCTGGCAAGCATATCCCTTCTGGTTTCCTGTCTGCTGCCAATGACCTCCTGGGGGCTGTACCGCCAACAAACGGGTGGATGCTCGAACTGGGCCATGGCAAGGGACAGCAGCAGGGTAGCAATGCTGAACCAGGGGTGGGCTACCGGATCTACATCTCGGGCGACACACTCTTCGTCGACGATCTGAAGCGGATTCCCGAGTGGCTGAACGGCGAGAAGATTGACCTGATGCTCATCCACCTGGGGGGCACATCGATCCCCAGTGCGTCCGCGCCCCTGGTGATGGTGACCATGGATGCGGTGCAAGGCCTGAAGATGATGCGGCTGATGGACCCGGATGTGACGGTGCCTATTCACTTTGACGACTACAGCGTGTTTGCGTCGCCATTGAACGACTTTAAGAAGGAGGTGCAGGGGGCGGGCATGGAGGGGAGGGTGGTGTATCTGGACCGAGGGGAGAAGTATGCTTTTACCGTGAGGGACTGCGCTGCAGGTGCTCGTTGATGCTGGTCATGGATGGAACTTGTCCAATCATTCAAGGTCGTGTCGAATCAAGTAGTTGGAACAATGGCTTGGTTGGTGTACTGGATCGTTATGTCCATGTCGATTTCGGTCTGAGAACAGACTCGTGTCCAGAAAATCTCTCGTCAGTCAGTGTCGTGTCCAGGAGAAATGACAACATGGTGGTCTTGGATGAGCAGAGTTTCAATTCGACACGAGCTTTGTTGGAGGGAGAAAGGAGACTACAACCAACCAGACCATGGCGCACTCACATGCGCGCCTTGGATTCACATGCAAAGCCGTGAGCACTGAAGCAAATGATCCACAGGTACGAGGCGCTAGCCTCAAGTCGGGAACATGACGTATACAGTACCAGACGGTTACGGGCGGCGGAAATATAAAGTATCGAGCATACACGCCTGGTAGGGCTGACGTATCACTTGTGTCTGTCGGCTGCCGGTCATAATGCAGGCCAATTGCCGCCGAATGACTCAGTGGGTAACACGTGAATGAAAACGCCCAGATGCCCCCAGTTAATAATGCTTTAATCTTTAATCATAGATTCTTAGTGGCAGATTGTCGCCACTTGGCGCCAGGCACCCTGGGGCTGGGCGCGCCTTGGCACTTGGGAGCAAGAACTTTTGGTCCTTGCAAGTTGCCAGTGAATGAATACTTAATTGCTGACTGCCCATCTTCCCACTCCACTTGCCCTCACGGCAATCATACATACTCGCGCAACCACATTCGCTCAAGCACGCTCGCTACCATGAAGACCACTCCGCTCAGCTTCTGGGCCTCTTCCATCGCCCTTTTGCATGTCCCAGGGCTCCATGTCCTCGCGGAGCCGACCATCACTTCCGATCCCACTGCGGCCACCACCACCGCCACCACGTCTGAGGAACCAAGCTGCACAGCGTCCCTCGTCACCAAGCTATGCGACTACCCTAGTCCGTTTCGCGCTGTCGCCAGCAGCGGCCGAAGCCACTGTTGGGAGTGGTGCAACGAGAACCAGCCTTGCGACTTTATCATCTTTCTGCCCCACAACCCGCACCTCGGCGACGGCACCTGCTGGTGGTACCCTGGCGAGAGCTTCGACGAGAGCAAAGGCACCACCGAGGGCTGCGGCAATCCATACCTAGAAGTGTACGACAAGCCCGTGTGCGAAGGTCCGAGCACCACGACATCGGGCGCCTGCGCTGCTACCGCGTCACCTTCTGCCATCGCCTCCGTGTGCGACTACCCCACGCCCGATGACGACTGCTGGAGCACCTGCACCGCCAGTTCGGGTGCCGTCGACTGCCTAAGCCAGTGTGCCGAGTCTGACGACTGCAGCTATGTCGTCTACAACCCGCGTGGCGAGACTAACTCTCCGTATGAGCCGGGGACTTGCTGGATGTATCCCGACGGCGAGTATAATCCGGAAGACGCAGGTACTTGTGGCAGTGAGGGCCCCGAGCAGTACGTGTACGAGAACGTGTGCCCCAAGCCATCAAAGGCGTCCACATCGCTGTCCTCCTCCACCCCTCCATCGGCGACCGGGTCGGATGGAGATTCGGCTACGGCCGAGGCCGATGGCGCTGAGGCTGATCGCGCTGAAGCTGGGGATATTGAGGATACTGCTTCTGCGCCTGTCGCCCTCTCGCTCACTGGCCTCCTGACTGTAGGACTGGCCATGCTGTTGTAGGTGCCCTGCGGGCGAGGAGGTCACTTGTCTGTGTGCATGGAGCCGCCTATGCGCTGAATATACTTGTGTTTCCGCCAATCGGTCTTGCTCTCGGACGCGACACATAGTCGACGTAAAGCTGCGACGATCCACACCATAGACATGAAAATTTCTTTTCCCATCTTCCCGGAAGCTGCCGCGTATGGTAAATGCATCTACGAGTAATTACGCAGAAAAGCGTCTGGTGTGGCCAGACAACTCCCCAGAGCAATAGTACACTGTGGAGACGAAACTGCCCACCTTGGGCTTGGATGGGGACTTGTCCCAACGTCAAAGGACTTATGACTCGGCTTCAAAGGTTTTAAAGTTCTCACCGTACAGGAAGACACGCGTGAATAGGTTCAAGATATGACCTTAGCATCATATACAGGAACAATGAAAGGGACTTTGAGGCCCGTGCTCGCGAGGCTGACTTGGTGAGCGGCACCGTTCTTGCACAACAAATGGCCGACATGCAAGGAACCTTCTCTTGGCAGGATATGAGTGCCGATGATCCCGATATGCTGGCCGGTTTCTACACCTCCCAACTTTCGAGTACGTACCTGTAGTACTATACGTACATTTGCGGGCCCAGCCGATCTACACCAAGTTCCAATCGGACGGCTTAAAAAGGGCCGCAGGACCCCCTCAGTCAATCTCACGACACCGTCCTGTGACCCTTCCTGTCCAGCTTTCATCACCAAATCATATTTACACCTTAATAAAGCTCCCCGCGATAGCTGATTCACAAAGGCCCGAGATAGATAAGGATGGTGGTGTACCCCCCTTTGGTCTGATTGATTTCGACCAGTACTTGATTGTAAGTACCGTGACCTTACCCTCTAACTTTTTCTGGGACTGGTCACTCGTTCCCTTAGCAACACTGGGACCTGTTGCGCCCTATTCAGACCGACAAGAATCAGTGGAGGCAGCTTTGTCAGCAGTACTGGCAGCTGTACCCTAGCAAGCCATGGGTGAGTCGCTACTCCCTCCACAATGAGTTGAGCTTCACTAATTGGGCAAAGCCATACCACAAAGACAAGTTGGATGCCGAACAAGATTGGAGGAATCAGGACGAGCCGCCGCCGGCCTATCCCGAGCTCGAACAACGCATTGCGCCGTTCCAAACATCGCTCGAGCGGAGGCTAGGCGATGGATCAAGGACGCAGTGCTGCCTAAGGACCTGCTACGACCCTGAGCTTGAGGAGGACTACCAGCAATTTATCTGTAATTATCAGATAGACCGAGATATTGGAGGCATACTCTACGCCTGTGGGAGTATCCTCGACGACGCGGAGCGCTATAAGGAAATGGATGGTGACCCCATGGAGGTCTTATATAACATGCCTGGGTACACTGATGTGGTGGACGTAATTGACGAGGCGTTGTATGACGAGCTTCTGCCGTGGAACGACGAGGAATGGGCCGCAAGAGACCCCGGGGCCATGGATCCCTGCATGGTCGTCTTGGAAGTCTATAATATTATTATGATTTTAGATACAGAGGCTCTCGAGGAGGGTCTCCTCAACGTGAAGTGGTTGAACTGGCGCAGCGAGGTTGTCTGGGAAAACAAGCTCTACTGGGGCACAATAGATTCCTCTGTGCAGATTTGGCTGCAAGGTTTTGGTATCTACGACTTCTCAGACAGGAACGGGGGTATTATAGGAGAGGGATGGATGCCGGGCTCCTAGGAGTCAGGATAATGATTAGTATTGTTTGTCGGGCACGTTTGCCTTGCTTGGCCATGACGAACGCCACTCATTGTCTAGTTCCTCCTCAACTGCCACGACTCAAGCGTTTTGGATGGGTACCTTTGGTCATCCACCCCAGCAAGGTCTGCCAAAGTCCGACCATCGATACCAGGCACATTGAAGCGGGACACGTCCGCATCAGCGTGAGGAATAAGACGATCCCTCAAGGCAAACAGCAACGTCCAAATAGCAGGTGCGCTCTTGAATAAAGCGAGCAACAGCCCACCAAGCCGCTCTCCAAATGGTGCATAGTGCGCGACTTTGCCATACACGTCGCCATCCCCGACTGCGCGTTTAGACGCTGTCATGCCTCGCTGCAATTGCCCAAGCGCATCATCCATGGCTGCTTCTGTCATGACGCTGCCGTCTGGTGTGACCTGTTGAACGCGCTTCAGCATCTTCAGCAGGGCCGAGTCGGCAAGGACTTGATTTGGCTCAATGACCTTGCTGGCATAGCTCCAGCGTCCCAGCCAGCTCTCCAGCCAGCCGGCTCCGATCCGAAGGAAGCGAAATCGCTGCCTGCCCAGATCGTAATGCACACCAGGGATCCATTCCTCGTGAATGTTTGACTTGGAGTTGTCCTTTCGGCTCGCGAGGCAGGGCTGGAACACCCAAAAGCGATCATGCAGCGAAACCAAGTGATACACCTCCTCCACGACGGAGGATACGTTTTGGTCGTAGAACTCGGGCCAGTCGAGCCCGACGCCCCCCGTAAAGGTCGGAATGCCCAGCGAGCCTACGGTGTCGAATAAGCCCATGAACCGAACGGGTGGGCGGCGGGGCGGTTCATCCTTTGCTTCGTCGCCGATCAGGGGCCAGGAATGGCGCTCGCGAAAGTTGACTGACTGTTCGGAATGTGGCGCATTGACGTGGTACCGAGAGCGGTACAAGCGATATACTTCGTCGCAGAGCAGGTCTGTCCTGGTGTCTGTCGCAGGCTTCCGGATGATACCGCAGTTGTTGATCATCCCAGCCACGCACCGCACCGTATACGCGCCGCGGCTGAGGCCAAAGAGCATGACCTCGTCGCCGTCTTTGTAGTGATGCACGATGAACTTGTAGGCGGAGATGCACTCAGCCGCGAGGTCCTGTGCGGTCACACCGTTGAAGAGGTAGTCGAGGAACGTGCTCTTGAGGCCAACGCCATGGCGGTATCGCGCAGCAATGGTAGGGGTGGTCCGGGTGTATTCGTCTTCCAGATTCAAATTGTCAATGCGGATATCAAAAAACCTCGCGAGATGGTAGATATTGGACTGCGTGCCAGTCTCCCGGCCGCACCAGGTACCGTCGCCCATGACTATGATACGTCGCATTTTTTGGGATCTTGGCGCCCCTGGCCGAACGTGGGCGATTCAAATTAGTTTACTGGGAAAGAAGAAAAAAAGAGAAAAAGGGCGCATCACAGGCCCATTAGTACGCAGTTGGAATCAGGGCCTGGGTTGTCTGCATGTGAGGTTCAAGACATTTCGTGCCTCTAACGATCTAGATCCACGGTGGATGTCGCTCTAAGATCTTCCATTGGCTGCGGCAGTGTCACGCTGCCTTCGATAGACAATGCAGCTGACATTTGAATATTGCAGAAAGCTGGCATGCTCAAGCCTCGGCGCCACTTGTCTCACCTGCATTAGAAAAGTGTTTTCTCTAATTAGCATTCCCTCAGTTTTGCAGCGCGGCAATCTTTGGCCAAAGTTTCCAGATGACTCGGGTCTCTCCATCAACGACCTCTCCCCGAGCGGCCGCCAGCCACTAACGAGCGATGATGGTCTGATTCATGCCGTTGTCAACGGCGAGATATACGATTTGAAGCGTCTGCGGAGCATTTGCATCCAGCATTACGGATACCAATTCACAGGCGACAGCACATCGCCAGCGACAGCGAGCTCGTCCTCGCGCTGTACAAGATTTATGGCGCTCACTGTTTCTTCCAGCACCTCCGTGGCGAGTCAGCCCTGATTATCTATGACGGGCGTGGTGGCAAGACAAAATTCATTACGGCCAGGGACCGGGAGTGGCATCAAGCTATTAGTATAGACGACGAAGCCCCAGGGCAAGATTCTGATGGCGTCTGAGATGAAAGCCTTCCCTCCCCTCGACTAGGAGCCTGGGTGGGGTGTCAAGGCTACTGCAACATCGCCTGGCAGCTAGACGACCGCAAACCCTTCAAGGGGGTTAGTAAACTGCCCCCGGGCCATTGGATGCAGATTAGCAACGATAGTGTCAACATCAAGCGATACTGAGACGCTGGAGCATTACTGTTGAAGCATGTCGCAGAGCGGATGGTTTCCGACACTATGTAGCGCAATGTTGAGCCACGAAGCGTTGAGAAAATAGTAGCGGGAGTCAGCCTGCGCCTCGTAGAGTCCATCCCGGCTCAGGTTTCGTGCCGATATGCCTATCAAGGTATATCTTCCAGGTGGGATTAACTTGTCTGCCGTCGTGCTCACAGGCGAGGGCGCAGACGAGCATTTCGCCGGCTATTCCTACTTTCCGGTTACGTTCCTCCGAGAGGCGGGGCCACTCGCGACCCGAATCGATCCTTGAGAGCCACAGAAAACTAAGGAATATCCTGCATCGAACGGTGGACAAGGATACGAGACAGGTATTCCGCAACCTGGGCGCAGCTGGCGAGGGGGCGACGAGCTACTCCCCGGCCCTCGCAGAAGTGAACAATAGCACCATGCCCTGGACGCTATCAGTGTGGCACGCAGACCAGAGCCTATTTTCACCCTGGGTGCGCTAGGCGGCCGAGAATGTCGAATGTGCGAGGACGGTCGGTAGCGGAGGTGAGACCCAGTATCAGGGCGACATACTGTGTTCTTGGGCATGATTGGCAGGGTGGATGAACGCAGACTTGGAGCGTTTCTTTACGGCACAGGTATTATTAGCATTATGGCAATCGGCCAGGTTAGACGGCACAGTCAGAGAGAATGTGGTCAAGCTCCGGTGTGGTGGAGAGTAGGTGGACTTGGCCATAGGTCGGCCAATGTGTGGCATACCGTATACGTAGTATTAACGTCAATATTTAATGAGTCACATTATGCGCTTGGGCGGATCTGCTCTGTAGGGTTCACCTCCATAGACTAGTCACTTTTGAGAGGTCTCAATCAGTCCAGAACGAACATGAAGGCAGATGATTTTGCCTGTCTTCATGTTGTCTCAGTCTGGGCAACCGTCGAGCGGGCCATGACAGGTCTAGTGGAGTGAGTACCTTAAGCAACGTGGGTGGCGTCTGGACCCTGGAGAGATTGGGTTGGCACTTGCTCCAGGTGGGTGGTGGCGCATGCTTAGATACTATGTAGTACTCAGTAGCGTGTGGCTGAAGTCCAGTCACAATTCACAACAGCACAGCAGGGACGACTAGAGTCTAAGCCACCACCAATACCAAGGGCCTAGTACATGCCACGTCTCTCACGCCCCCGCTTTTATTCCCTCCCGCACCCGGCAGCGTCGATCATTGTGTACCCACAGCCCAATCACCATCCCGTATTCCCGGACCCCGGTCGCTCAACCTGAACCGCGGCGCTTCCCGCTCGTCCCGCCCTGGTCAAGAGTCACTCCCCATGCGACAACGACTCCAGCCCGCTATCACGGATCCGTTCGATAGCTCGGGCTGTTCGTGAGGCAGAGTAATGGCTTGCCTGCCATCCTCAGCACGCGCTGCGCTTTCGCGCTCTCACCTCACGGTGGCCTCGTCACGAGGCACCTGGGCGAGGCATCGCGTGCCCAAGGCTAGTGGCAGCGGCAATTGGTTTCTATGATCCCAGTCGTCTCATAGCTGAATACACACGTTTGTAGGCTGGGGCTACATGCATTGCGCCACCACCTAGGAGGTAAGGTGATACGGCTGTGGTGATTGGTGGTTTCTTTAGCGGTCCTGCCTGCCTAATCTTCAAGTCCTTAATCAAGCAAACCCAGGTATATAACCCAGCAAACGCTTAAATTTCTTGCGAGACGCCTCACTTTCTCTATCATCCACCATTCACCAAAGTTACAGAAAGTGTGTGAGAAAACCCATCTATCACGTCTCTACGTAAGGGTACGCGTCTTCGTCACGATCATCTGCCATGGTGTCACCAATGGACTCGAGCCGCCTCACACCCTGCAGAGTCATACTTCTCATACTCCTCCTCGGTCTCCATTATTTCACAGGAGCCACTCCCAACGACGATTTCGTGGCGGAAGTCCGCGACTCAGAGGAGTATCGGGCCCTCAGCGACGAAGGTCTATGCGCGCAGTGTCCCTTTGCTGGCGTCGATGAGGGCAGCGGCTGCTTCGGCCGCAAGTCCGCCGCAGAATACTCCACCTGCGCTGAGAAAACATGTTTCTGTGCCCAAGAGAGCGTGAATACGACAGTGAACTACATTATGGACTTTGTGCGGGACAAGTGCCCCGGTGAACAAACGTGGCCGGGCACAGCGATTCAGGCGGCCGATTCGTATACAGGGTATTGTGGTCTCGCCGCCGTTCGTCCTCGTAAGTAGCCCTCCCATGCCAAGCCTGACTGAGCAAAAAATGATCCAAAACGGAGCTAACATGGGTGGCTTCTCCCTTAGTTCCCATCGAGGAACCACTTTCGACTTCTGCGTCTAGTGCGCCACTGCCGACTTCCTCGGCTACATCAAGTGCGCCTGCGACATCCTCTACCAGCGATGACGATGGAGGTGGAGGTGGAGGCCCCGGGCTCTCAACAGCAGATATCATTGGTATTGTGATGGGTGTTCTCGCCCTTCTTATTGCGGCTATAGGCATTTGGCTGGATCACAAGAACCGATGGTTACGGAGATGGTTTGGGGTGACGGCGCAAGGAGCAGCCGATCCCGAGGACCAACCACGCCGGAATTCCGACAGATTCAATGTTCACTTTAATAATCTAGTTATGGGACAGCGACAGGAACACCGGTAGCTAAATGGACAGAGGAGAGGACCACTGGACCTTATTGAATATAGTCAGAGGGGTCTTTGGGAGACTCCGTGCAGTCAAGTCTTCAGATAGGTCTAGCCCTAGCTGATGCTCGAATCACCCGACAAGGAGCTCGTGGCGTTAGTGCCGAAGGAACTGTTTTTTAATATTATATCTTGGCACTATGATTCGTTGGGCTCCAGTGTCAGTGCTTTAAATAAAGGGACATGAAGCGCAGGCACTGAAACGACCTTAACGACAGTTAACTTTAGCAAAAAGTTTCCTGAAATAATTTCTAGTCTTCCAGAGTAGAAAGAATCGCTATTGTTCTGTTTTGAGCACCATGGGCAGGGGACACATCGAGGGAAATAGATCGGAAATGCAGCGCTTGCGGGAACTCCATCCAAGTCATCTTTCAACTTTGCCGCCCCCACGAGACCCCACCTACGGAATACATGCCGGCTTTTCTAGCTATCATCCACAACTCCATCCCCTTGTGTGTGCGTGATCTTGACTCTAGGCCCTGCAATATCGAGCGTAGGCAGATCAGGAGTGTTCCTTATTCGTCAAGCTGTCAAAGGCTGGGCCCATTCTCATTCATGTTCAATAGTAGGGGCTGAGTGCTCTATTATATCTTTGTAAAGAAATCTCTCGACTATTTACTCCTCTATAGCTCAGAAACTCATTCATAGAAATTAATTTTCGCCGCTTGCGTATGCGGACGACCTATACCTACGCTAATCTCGCTGAGGACGGACACAGGTCGACAGCCCAGGGGCCGTGTAAGTCTCCGATGACCTGAAGCGATTTGGCAGTTTTATAGGGCTAAAGAACCTACATAGTTGTGTGAACGTGCAGGATCAACTCGACCACGTTACCACCCGAATAGGCTTCGGAAGAAAGACTACACGCAGGCTGTCAAGCCACAAACATGTAGCTCACGTACGGCTTGCGTCGCAGACGCTGAATTGCCCTTTAATAGGTCATAGGAGGTTCATAGAGGCGTCGGGAGGATTTGGAAGAATCCACGACAAAAGGGCGGCGTGGAGCCGGCTACTCAACGAATACTACGGATATACGATGCAGCCAGCGGACGCAGAATAAGAGGCTTTCTAAATTCTCACTATGCCTGGCCAGAAATAGAAGGCAGATATGATTGCAGATTTCTTGATGTCCCTTGCTTGTTCTATGTTTCATAAGGCGGCATCGCGGGATCCCTCTTCCTGTGGAAGTGTGCGGAAAGTAGAAAGCTTTGAAGCAGCCCCCAACGCGTCGGTCAATCACCGCTATACATGTGATCCAGCTGGCGACCACTAACATCCTTACATCAGTCGTTCACATAACGAACATAGGTTTACAGGTTTCTCCCAAGTTCACCTCTTTAAGCGGGAAGGCTGGGCGAGAATGTGCTGGAAGTCTGTTGTCAAATAAGAATAGACTTACTGTTGATGTACTTCTCGAGCCCTCTTTATCTCGCTTTCTGGACAACTGAGAGCATTTAAAAGGATTCAGATAGCTTTCTTCAGATGTATTTTGCAATATACGGGCTCCACCGACGTACCGATGATGGCGGAATTATTATCAACCCTTATGAGTACGTATTCGACGTGGTGTCTCCAAGAAAACGGATGATCGCTATGTGCTTGCGGCTCAGAAACTATTCTTCTCCGGAAGAGCCAGAGTCTGCAATCTGGGCGAGGTCAAAGCCGCCAGATTTGAGCAGGATTCTCAGCACCCCAGCCTCGTGGGCAATCGGTATCTTTGATTCCAGTTGAAGCGGCAAGGATTTTTAATTCTCTGTATCGAAAGTAGGGTTGCGAAGCGACTCAGTCATATCGTTAAGCTACTCGCCACACGGTGAGTATGGAGGAGGCGCGTTAAACCCCCCGCAAACAGGACCATTGAGTGATGCGAAATCGCCAAGGGCGAAATATTCTGGAGGACCCGATTGCCTAACTATTCTTCGTTTGAGCAATGGCATCGGCATACAAGTTTTGAGCCAACAGCCAAGCGCCCGAAGGGGAAAGCGAAAAAAGGAGGAAGACAACGCAGCTGACATTTAGATGTTGCAGAAAGCTGACCTGCCTAAGCCTCGACGCCACTTACTCACCCGCATTTAGAAAAATGTTTTGTTTAGCGTTCCCTAACTTCTGCAGCGCGGAAATCTCTAGCCAAAGTTTCAACCTGCAGAACCTAATCGCATTGGGGGCGGGGGATAACCCCTGACATGACAGTCGAGAGACCGACACATGTTCGCGGCTTTCGTTGACGCGTGGTGTTGCTGTTGGTTTCCTGCGAGATACATCGACGGCGTCTCACAAGCACTAGAGAACGCCGTCCCAGAAGGTCTGACCAGACATGAAACCGATAATAAATTCGGCTTGCAGCAACCTCATGACAGGTCGCTCGTGTTAGTACGGTCCGTTCTTGCCGCAAATGTAGACATGTCAAGGGCTCACTGGAGAGAAGTGTTGCAGCAGTCCGTGGCCCTGAGGCGTCCTCGGTCACGACAAGTTGACAACATTCAAACCGAGTTGAACCACCACTGGCTCTATCGTGTCCATATCAACTTCTATGACTATCACCAGACCGACGACCTCAAACAAGGCAACAGCAAAGACGAAAGAAGCCTATCCAATTCCGCCTCGAGAAAGTCAAACTCAGACCTGTGTTCATACGGTGCGCCAAGGTTGCATTGCTGTTCGTCCCGTTAGTAAGACGAGAGTAGACCGAGGGCAAGGGAACCCCCCAGGGGCCAACTTACACTATGACGGAGAGTCGTTGCTGAGAATTCGCCACTCCCTTGTTGAAGAACACTATATTTTCCCTGTATGATTGCAGTTCCGTAGGCTTTCCAGTTTTCTTCCATATGTTTGCGACCAAGTGCAGTGAAGGTACTTCGTCTCCTTGAGGACTACAGTGCAGTTGTTGTTCGCACTCTGGTATCGGGAGGCACCGCGGCATCCCATCCTCAACGGCGGCGGTTTGTGGTACTGCGTTTTCTGCAACGAAAGAGTCCAGAGTTACATTTCTCCCGCGGTCTGCTTGTAGCAGATGATGACCGTTCAAACCTTTCCACAAACACTCTCTTATCTACTACCGTCCATTTTACCCTCGGCTTGGGCTATAGGTAGGTGATCGATGCAAGAACGTGACTATCACTAAGGGGTCCAAGTTAGGATTGGTTTCCGAATTAGCCACTCCAATCCAAATTTGTGAAACGGACGATTGGCGTTACATCTCTGCTGCGCCAAGAGGGCTTAAGATTGAGATTGGCGCCTGTTGCTACTATGTCAGTCTGTTGGTCAGCCGTCCTCACACTGACCCTACCGGCCGAAAATACAACGAGAGTGTTCTAGACGTCGCCTAACAAGACGCATTTCAGCGTGGTGACAACCTGTTCTCGCCGTCTAGTTCCGCGACAGGGCAAAAATCTGAGCTATCCAGCTCGGGCTTCTGGAACGCAACGCCAAGCAGCCCAGTAGCTCCCGTCGCGCTCCCTGGCAGCTCCGCCTTGCCAATTGCGCCATCCTGACCCCCTGTGCTGGGGTTATTCTCCTGGTTGGGGCTGTCCTGCAGATGAGGCAGATTCTTCCGTCGTCGCCGAATCATCCAGACTAAAATCGCTGCAACGACGATCACCGCGACCGGGATCACGACTCCAATTGCAATTTTGGCGCCAGCCGATAGCCCAGAGCTGGACTCGTCAGTGCTAGATTCATCGTCGGAAGAAGGCAGGCCCTTGTTCCCGCCGGCATCGGACGTGGCCCTTGTCAGCGTCGTGTCTGTCCTTGTCTCGTTGGGTAGGATGAGGATCACGCGCGGAGCTTCAGCAAATTGGGCATCCATGAAAGCACCCCAAGCAAGAGGGATATGCGTCCTCAAGGTGGACGCCTCGCATTCCGAGTTGTAAGTCACGGCTGTGATGGTGGTGGGGGCCGTCACGGTGGACTCGCAGACGCTGTATGTCTCTGACTTGCAGACGAACCCTCTGGACACAAGGTCAAAACAAGCATTCGGAGAGAGAGGACATATCATGTGTGCAAATTGATATTGGGGGCACTTACGTCGGGCAGCACCCAACGGCAGTTTCGTCATCTTCCAGGATGCCCCAGAGATCGTAGAGACCTGTCTCAGAGCTTGACCCTGTGGTCAGCGCTCCTTTCCGGCGCGTCAAGGAGCAGGCAGGTTCGTATCCGGCTGGGCACGCCAACCCAGGCGAATATGCGGCCGGTGCAACCGTGTCTCGTAAGTTGCTACTCGGATTGTTGAACCAGTCGGCTAACTTGCCGGGATAGCACGACGCGGGGACGAACGTAGACGCGCTGCCCTCGTCGTCGATGGTGCATGTCTCGCCATAACCGGCATAGAATTGATTGTATCTGAAGCCTTCTCCGTCGTCGTCGTCGACTACGCTTATGGTTCGTACGAGCAGCGTGCTGAAGTCACTTGGTGGAGTGAAGGTTGTTGTCAGGGCGCCCAGGTTGGACACGAGAGACCGTTTTGCTGCCATCGCAGCTGGGGCCGTCGGTAAATCTGAGCCTCGGCTCTTCGACGCGATCCCGTCAGAGACTGTTGACGATGTCGCAGCTATCGCAGCGTCCATGGCTAGTGCAATAAATAGGCAGGCTATCACTTTGTAGTCACCCTTGAGGAGGGACTGTTATGTGACTGAGGTGAATGAGGAAAGATACGCAGCCCACTGAAAAGCCATTCCGCTGTCAACAATGACGGTCTCTGTAGTCTGTATATACTCACTTGATTTACCCAGCTTGGCTAGGCCCCCTAGCAATTGTTGCAGGAAGCTCGACTGGGGCGTAGGCCCAACGCTCTGTATGCCAAGCAGATCTTATTTGGCGATTGGGCGTATTGAATAGCCGTCCCTGTCGCACAGAGTTCCCCTCTTGGAAGTGCAAAAGTGTCAATGCAACGCTAGCTTAGGTAGGCCCTGCAGCGTGTCGATCGACTCGGCCGCTGTGACTATCATCGAGGCTGTTCAGCTTCATGCGGAGGCCCCTGGTGGTCTTGATTCATTGCGCCACGTCGAAGCACACCTTGTGTCGCGCCCCACCTCTCGTAAGGTAGTGCTGACCACCAACCGTAGAATCGTAACCCTCATTCCCCTTTTAGTCGTAAGCGTAAGCTCAATTCATTTGGGAGGCAAAGTTGTCTGTAGTGGTGAGGATTGCACAGACATTATTAGCCTCAGTGCGAAAGGGAAATACCTCGAGCTCCATCCTGATATATTCCAGACCCTTTGTTTCCAAGATCCCCCGACTCACAAAGTCAGCCACAAGCCCCAAATAGTGCAAATCTACCTACCCCTAAGATGCTGCAAGAGCTCTATCTAGGTTGAACCTGACTTATCGCGTGTTCTCATGTGCCAGCTTCTTGTAGCCTGAGCTCGGCGACCAAGATTGCATATAGTATCGCCCAAGGTGTGTCAGCCAGGCTGGTGAAGTATAGCCAAATCAAATCACCCTCACTGAATATTTTTTTTTTTTTCATTCTCTTCGAATAGCAGAGAGCCTCTTCGCAGAGAATAGCCACTTTGCACTTGTCAAGCTGGAGACTGTAAGCGCCTCACATGTGTAGGGTAGGCACTAGATGCCCAGGCGAGAAATGCTCAACAGGAAAGACATAAAGCCAACAGGTTCGCTCTTGGACTCGGCATTCTCACTTCAGGATCCATGAACGCGACCTGTCGAACCCCCGACGATGAAGATGATCATGCACAGCCAAGAGTTTACGCCACAACATGGTTTCTGCTCTCCGCGAGCGATCAGGCGTCCTGCAGCGACCGCCCTTTGTAAAGAGCGCCATAACAAGAAGACACCCAAGAGCTGTGAGCAACGTCAAATTGATGTGAACTCGCATCCTTCGGGTGCTGTCAAAGCGGCACGCAGAGTACGAGCGTGCAGAACCCAATTATGTCAGGTCTACTGGGAGGGATGAGTCCAGCCAGCCTCCGCCTAATAATTGAGGAATACAATGAGTAAAGGACCCGCATATATCCACCGGGGAGCTGAGAAAGATCGTCTTCGCCAGTCAGGTCAGTGCACTACCAATTCGGAGATGGGACCAGAACGAAATGCGGGAATCTCACGAGGTTGAACGTGGGAAGCGGGACACTACCATTCCAGTGGTTTGTGCTAGGACTACCGCGTCAAGAAAAACAGTTATTGAAAAAAGACGGCACTCGGGAAATGGCTGTTGCTCGGTACAGGCCCTAGCCCTGGGCACGTAGCTACGATTAGCGGGGCACTTTGGAGGACAGGGCGCAGACGCGACAGGACACATGTTTTTCTTTTTTTTCATTCTAATTAATTGAGGGCGCCAAGATAAGGGCAAAGACGCACATGCTCAGGGTGCCTCTCAGGCTGCTATGGCCTACGATAGCATCGTGCCAGTCAGTGCTGGGCCAAGCTATAGGGGGCTGGTCCCAAGACAGGACCGGCATGCGCAAGTCAAAGAATTGCATGCTTGAAGTGGATGGGGGAGCACATGGCATGCCAGCGTCGGGCAGGGACAGGGGATTGGCGAACGCACATGTCTCTCCCGTCATGGTCGAGCGGCCAATCATTGGCGCTCGCTCAAGAGAGTCTAACTGTATCGATTCAAGGGAGTGGCCGGGCCCGCGCAATGGGTTCGAGGGCGGCGACGAGACCCGTGGAGGGAGCGCCCGGGGTACAGACCCCAGAGCCGGTGGTCGAAACCTGTCTTGCTGTAATCTCGTCAGCCCTGACTGACAGGTAACGGAGTGAGGCACCGGAATTCCCCCAGCATGCACACACGTGTCTGGGAATGAACGAGAGGGCGTCTTGTCACGTCCGCGCCGAGAATCAATATTGCGAGCCGTAATGGCTACGCAGTTGGAGTCCTGGACGCCCTTGCGGGCAACGAGTTGGTCCAATATAAAAGGCTCGACTGCGACGGCTCAGCAGCCTTTCCCGTGGCATCATCCTTCAGTCCTCAGGTCAAAGATCCAACGCCTTATCTGAATCGACTCGACTCTTCTACACCCCATCGGCCCAGACATTTGATACTTGTTCTGCGCCTGCAAGGAGGCTCTCGAGGCACAGCATGACTGGCATTCAACAATATGGGCGTGTCCTGGCGACGGCCCTGGCCATTGTTGGGGTTCACGCCCGACCTGACTACCTCGCGTCAACAATGGTCCACACGACCACACGATACTTGGCGCTAGAGGATGTGCAAGCGAGCTGCGTGGCGGGCAACTATGTCTGCCAGCCCACGCCCGGGCCTGCAGGCTCCCACTCTCTCTTTCACGGCGGTTACAGCAAGGGCGATGACGGTGGCGAATGCGACGGATGCTATACTCAAGTCGAGAAAGTGTGCGACACCTGTGAACTTGCCGGCGGTGGCTACACGTGGTGGCCATCCCCCGGCCCCGAGGGCGCCCCCCGTTGCTGCGTGGCTGATTCCGACTGTGCCAACGGGGCTACCTGCAGCCCCTGCGGCATCTGTGAGGTTGTAACCGACCGCAAGTGCCAACTGTGCAAGGATTGCGAGCTGGGTGAAATGTGCAACACAAGGGGAACATGCCAGCTGCTCCCTGGCCCTGCCTGCGACGGCAAACAAGCCTGTCCCGACGGCTACTCCTGCACCAAGGACAAGGTCTGCGAAGTTCCGAGCGGTCTCCTGTGCGGCAACAACTCGGACTGTGCGCGAGGCCAAGTCTGCAACTCCTTTGGGGTCTGCCAGACCGTGGCCCTGCCGCAGTGCACCATGAACTCGGATTGCCAGGAGTTCCAGATCTGCACCTCGGATAACATCTGCAAGGCCGTGAACGAGGACGCGCGCTGCTCCAGCCAGGCCGACTGCGAGGACGGCGCGATTTGCAACTTGAGCGGTGTTTGCCAGGCCGCGGAGCGTCCCCCGTGTGAGGACGAGGCCGACTGCGCGGCAGGCCAGACGTGCGGCCCACAGGGTTTCTGCCTGAACCCCCCGGATGGTCCCCCCTGCGACGGTCCTTCGGACTGCGGAGAAGACGAAATCTGCGGCATCAACGGCGTTTGCCAGCCCGGGATCCCCGAGTCCTGCACGGGAGACGACGACTGCGATGCGGACGAGGTATGCGACGTCAACGGCCAGTGCGAGCCCAGCCCTGTTCCCGGCCCCGACTGTACCACTGACACGGACTGCGACGAGGATGAGTTCTGCAACGCGCAGGGCCTTTGTGAGACGGAGCCAGTCACCGGCTGCACCGAGGATGCCGACTGCTCCAGCGGGCAGACATGTGTCGAGGGAGTGTGCCAGCCTGACCCAACCGAGCCTGGAGGTGAAGAATGCTCCAGCAACGCCGACTGCACAGACGGCCAAGTCTGCAAAGAAGCCACCTGCGTCCCATGCTCAACCAATGAGGACTGCACAGGCGACAACACGTGCAGCGCGGGCGAATGCTCCCCACCCGTGCCATGCGTAGGCGCGGACGACTGTCCCGACCCCAATGATGTCTGCAAGGAGGGCGTCTGCGGCATCTGCACCGTGGACCAAGACTGCCCCGGGGACCAGGTCTGTGCGGAAGGCGTCTGCGGCCCTCCTCCCCCAGACGCCGAGTGCTCTACCAACGACGACTGTCCAGCTGGCGAGGTCTGCCGGGACGGCAGCTGTGGTCCTTGCACCGCGGACGAGGACTGTCTGGGCGACCAAGTCTGCGCGGTGGATGGATCCTGCACCACGCCGCCAGATGATCCCGAGTGTACCTCCAACGACGACTGCCCCAACGGGGGAGTTTGCCGCGATGGTGTGTGCGACGTGTGCAACGTGGACGAGGATTGCGATGGTGAACTAGTCTGCTCAGATTCCACCTGCCAGCCAGCGGGGCCCACAGACCCCGAGTGCTCCTCCAGCGCCGACTGCCCAGAGGACCAGGTATGCGTCGATGGCGTGTGTGGAACCTGCGCCTCGGACGACGACTGTGCCCTCGGCGAGATCTGCGTCGCCATCTCCCTCGATCCCACTGACTTGGTCAAGAGGCAGGTCGACGTCGACGCCCGCATCTGCATCCCGAACCCAGTGTCGCCCCCTACGTGCTCGGACAGGTCAGACTGCGCCGAGGGCCAGGTATGCGTGGACGGCACTTGTGGCTCGTGCTCAGGTGACGCCGACTGCCTCCTGGGAGAGGTATGCCTCGACCTGGACGTGGACCTCGACCTCCTCAAGAAGCGGCAGGACGTGAGCGTGGACGTGAGCCTCTGTATCCCCACGACTGTTGTCCCCACGCTCCCAGGTTGCGACGCAGACTCCGACTGCGCGGGAGGTCTGATCTGCCTTGGCGATGGTACCTGCGGCTCCTGCACCGGGAATGACGACTGTGAGGATGGCCTGCTCTGTGTCGGGGTTACAGCTGGGCTGGAGGTTGATTTGCTGCGCACCAAGCGCCAGGACACCCCCCTGGACGTCTTCATCTGCGTCGCTGTGCCCGAAATTCCCATCTTGGACCCCCTCGCCTGTGACACCGATTCCGACTGCGCGGCCGGTCTCCTCTGCCTCGACACCAACCTGTGTGGTGGATGTACTAGTGATGAAGACTGCGGCACCGACCTCGTCTGCGGTGGTGTTGTCGGCGGCCTCCTTGACGACGCGCTTTCCATCTTGAAGAGACAGGTTATTGGCGTGGACCTTGGCCTGTGCATTTCTCTCATCCCTGAGGATCCCAGCACGTGTGCCAGCAGCGCCGACTGCCCCGAGGGGCAGGTGTGCGACAGCGACGGCCAGTGCGGTTCGTGCACGGACGATGCCCAGTGCGCAGACGGCCTCGTCTGTGTTGATCTCTCCCTTGACCTCGGCCTGCTCGATGGCGTAACCGATGGGCTCGACGGCCTTCTTGGCTCGGGAAGCGGTATCCTCTCCAAGCGCCAGGTAGCGGCCGACTTATCTCTTTGTCTCCTTGGCGGGGATGTCCTGAGCCCTCCCGCGCAGGAGTGCTCTACCGCCGCGGATTGCGAGACCGGGCTCATCTGCACCTCCGAAGGCCAGTGCGGCTCGTGCTCGGTGGACGCGGACTGTGACTCGGGACTCGTCTGCCTGGGCGTGGCGCTGGACGTCTCCCTCCTGAAGAGGCAAGACGTTGGAGCCGACGTGCAGCTTTGCGTAGAGGCGCCTATCCTGGACGGCGTTCTCCCTGAGCTCACCTGCGATTCGACGTCCGACTGCGAAGGTGGCCTGATCTGCCTTGGCGGGGCCTGCGGATCATGCACAGGAGATGAAGACTGCGCCGAGAACGAAATTTGTGTAGGCGCGTCTGTGGACACGGGATCCCTTTTGACCAAGAGGCAGGACGGTGGTTTGGACGTCTCCCTCCAGATCTGCGTCCCAACCATCATTACCCTGCCTGAGCTTTTGGAAGATGGACTCTTGGGGTCAACCTGCACAGATTCCACCGAGTGTTCGGGTGGTCTCGTGTGCCTCGGCTCCTCGTGCGCGTCGTGCTCCGATTCCGGTGACTGTGCCGATGGCCTTGTCTGCGTCTCTGCCTCGACCGACATCTTGGGCGCCGACTTGGATCTTCGAATCTGCATACCGGATATCCTTTCTCTCGACGAGGTCACCCCTGTTCTTGATGACATTGAGGATACGCTTGGCTCTGTTATAGGCGGCATTGGCCTGTAATCTGGGCCCTCAGAGACTTGTGCCGGCGAGCTCACATCCAACCTAGAGCATCACGGCAAGACCTTGTGCGTTGTATCAATAGAATAGCGTTTAGGAAAAGTCAAATGGATCCATATCAATGGTAGACATGCTTCTTGGAGTCACAAGGTCAATGCTCCCTTTTTTCTTCTTCTCGCAGTGAGATGGACTGAGCTAGCATCCACGCATATCGCCGCATTGTATAGGGTCATACTTTAGTAGTAAGCCACAACTACTACGGTAGTATGCGAAAGTGATTTTTGCTGGTATGCGACTCTCAAGCAAAGCCTCTTTCTTCAGTGGAAACGATGACACGAATGTTGAATTCAATAAATTTAAATCAATGCTGATTCCGCATCACTAGGCACGCTTAAGCCCTTCGACCGCACATGTAGTGCTGCCTAGTATCTTCACATAGCATCTCTTGCACGAAACTCGTTTGGACAAGGGGACATTCCGAACCTTCATATTCCTTGTGGCCTTAATGGGTCTGCACGTATACCTCGGACTCGCCGCTGCTTTGGTAGCCCTCAGTCGCCACGATCTGGTAGTAGTGCGAGCCCAGATTCATTCCGTGGCTGGCCCAGGCGTTGAAGTGGTTCTGCATAGTCACGGAGCCTCCGACGCGCTTGCTGGTGCGGACGGACCAGTACTGCTGAAAAGTGCGGGTACCATCGATGGAGGGCTGGTTGTAGCGGGTGGACACGTAGATGTTGTAGGTTCCTCCGTCGGTGTTGACGGTGCCGCGGTACGAGGCGCCGCTGCTGGGGTTGTACGTGCCGTACGATTCAATCACGTAGTACTCGACGAGGGGGTTGCGCGTCCAACCGTATACTGCCAGGTAGCCGTTGCCCCTAGGGTTGAAGTAGCCACCGTAGTTGATGGTTCTATCGCCATGAGTACTGTTCTGTATCATCCTCGGTTCTTGGAAGTTAAGCTTACCGGCCATTGCCTGGGTTCCAGCCCTTGCCTCCAACAAAGTTGCCCGTGTCGCGCCAGGTTACGGCATACTGGCTGCCAGCGCCCATAGTGTACTGGGCGTAGCCGCCGCCGTCGGACCACCACGAGTAGAAGTAGCCATTGTGGTAGCCCTCGCCGTTGGCTGTAATCTGGCGGGCTTCGAGGGTGCTTGTAGCGTTGCCGTCGTCCTCAATTTCGTCGAGGAAGTCAAATGGGCGGCTCAAGACGCCGGCAATGGTCGCAAAAGCGAGGAAGAGGGACTTGAACGCAACCATGATGTCTTAGTGTCAAAGGCGAGTGCTGAGAAGCTGTCTGGGCTGGGAGATCGTCTCGAGTGGCAGTGGACCATTCGGCCGTTTATATATTTCTTCGTCTGTAAAGCACAGGCAGTAAAACCCTGCTACTCCGCATCGTACCTATTGCACAGAGCTTGTTGATCCTCAGAGCAAAGGCGGTAAGAAACACGCCTCATTGAGCCACGAACCACGAACCACGAACCACGATATTATCCGTAATACTGGAAGAATATGGCTTCGCAAGTCAACTTCCGAACTCATCGCGGAATAGCTTGTCTGCATTGTATGTATACACAGCTCGATATTCGCATTCCGGCTAATATTGACAATCTCAGAGCGGGAACGACGTCGCGTGGGTGCGATAGCTCTCAGCAGGCCCCAATCGGAGAGTTTGCCCATTGCTATGCTAACCTTGAAAGAGCCAAGCCATTGGTCTGGTTCTTATGCCGGTAGACAAGATAGCCGTGCGGAGATGCAGGCCTCTTTCATATGCAGTGTGCTCAACTCCACCCTTGTGATTTGTGAATCCATCAGTGCGAATGATGTATCACGCTCTATCTCGTTTCGATTACGCCCAAGGGTAATTTGACAGAGGCGCCCAGATGCAAGGAATGTTTTGCGCCTTACCCCCTACCACCGATCATTCGATCTCCAATTTTGACCCTCGGCGGCCGAGCAATGCTGGGGAGCATCATACGTGCAATTAATATATCCTGCATAATACCTAAAACTTCCCCAGAAAGAGCATTTAGGCTAAATCAACCGGTCCAGACTCTGGCAGCTGGTGCGCACGATTTGATTTGCTGTGCTACCAGACAAGAGCCTTGCCTAGACTTTTATGCGGATGAATACCAATTTCCAAGCAAGATGGCGCATTTCCCCCGCCTTGATTTACGCGGTTGCAGCTGAGAAAGACTTCGCAGCTTGCGCCGAGTGAAGACAGTCCGGCTACGAGCATGAGGAAGAGGAGAAAGAGGTGCCGTGCTCGGGGTCGTGTGACGCTCGGTCCATGAGGGCTGTCTCTTTTAGGCATTTTCGACGGTGACATAGAGGCTGGATGTAAAAAAGAAAGCTTCCAGAGAATACAGCCTCTCAAGAGCGTCTTGTGCCGCGCTGAACATGGCTTGTTTCTTCCACCAGCATGCAATTTTTACTCCCTAGCGTAAGTGCTCGCGTCTGAGGGACTCTCCTCTAGAAAATCAGCAGCCCCAACGGCGGCTGATTTGTTTGGACCGCAGCGCAAGGTGAAAGCCGTTCGTCCGCCTTCTCGATGGAACGGGCATGTCGGCGGGAGAAAGATTTTGATCCAGTAAATCGTGGCTGAAATTTAATAGTGACAGAAAGTTGCGTCGCCGAACGTTGATAACGACGTTGCGGGCAGCCTGTCGTGTTGAAGAGTGGCTTATGATGCGTCAAGATCGTGTCACAGAGTGCACCCTTTCTTTTGTTATTTAATCTCCCAACGTGAAGTGTTGATACTGACAATCTTAAACTTCTTTGGCAACCATGCTGTGCTCAGTGCAGAAGGCAGAAACTGACCGAGCGCGACAAACGGCGTGTCGGGCTATTTCTGCAATGTTGTCAACCAGTGCTACCGCCAAGGCCTCCCCGACGATGCTCCGCCGCCTACTACCACTGCGACCACTGTACTGACTGTGACGAGAGCCACTATTCAATCGCCGTCTTTCGGTGAGGCTCCTCTCTGACTGATTTCACCTCGCTGCCACCAACAGGTTCTGCCACGTCGAAAGCGGACTGGGCATGTCGTCAGCGGCAGATCTCACACCAGTTGCAGATGCGCGCGCTTGATACTATGTGACCCAGGTCTTCTTCTGTCACTGGATCATGGAGGGGGAACTGTCTGAGTTTAGCGTCAGCGAGGAGTTTCGGTCTGTGAGCTTCTCCGTCGGTGTGAACAAGCCAAGTGGCAGTGACATCCCAACCATGCGTATAGCTTCGCGAGCATGCCAATTCCTAATAATCTAGTCACATTTGCTTTGAAAGTTTCGGGATTACGCAAAAGGAAGGTAGGGCTCGAAGGGTTGTGACATCTCCCACGATATACATGGTTCGAGTCACCGTGCTGGTGCTTTGACTACCTGGGCTTGCCGTGCCTCACGAATCATCGATGCTTTGCAGAGCACACCTGGTGTAGACATTGACGCTACTCCTGTCGGGGGTACCGGCTGCTCCCGCAACGGCAGGGGAGCTATGCACGTGATTGCTCGCGCCTTTGACTCTCCTATCCGTCTGCTTCTACGCGGGGCCGCATCTCGGCGCCTATGTGACGATTCAGTTTGCACACTCCATGGTGGTGTTTGGTAAAAAAAAAACAAAAAAAAAACCGGGGCCTATTTCCGCGACGCGGGCTCCAAGGAGGAGTCGGTGCGTGTGTCTGTTGGTCTGGAGAAGACAAGCGATATCCTTGAGACGATTCAATCAGCTCGAGACAGCTAAGGCATTGAAGAAGCTCGGGTATAAGGAGCAGTAGGCCATGTCTGCCACAGTTCGCTTCTGACGCACGCATAGCCTTTCTTGAACTCGGGTGCTCCTGCATTAATGCTCGAGCCTTTGTTGAGCCTCAAGTACACTTCGATGGACATGGTCCATGTAAAAGGCCTTGAACAGGCCAAGAACTCTCAGTCTGCCTCTGGTGAGGACTGGCGAGGATGAAGGCAGGCCTGCACACAACATTGTCCATCTTTCATTCGCTTCAACCTTTCCAGCCGCCCATCAGCGCATTGGGCTGTCCCAAGCTGCTGGTGCTGTTGCTATTTTCATTATTTATTTCATTTGCAACCTCGAAGACTACTGTATTATTTTGGACTTTTGCCATCATACAGTCTCGATCTGTTCCATAGAACTTCACACGAGACCTCACTGTTGTGGCGATTACACCAGTTGCACCAGGAACGTGGTAATGTGAAGGCATCATGCATGTATAATGTGACTCATTGCGTACGCTAGCATGGAGTGAATACACACAGAGAGTAACCTTGAACGTTGCTCATTCTGTCACTGGGCCAGAGATAAAGTTCCACTGCGCTGCCTCCCATCCGCTCCGTCTTGTCAGGCGAGTACCGCAAACTGCAGCCTCGTCTGCTGGCTTGCGCACAGAAGTCGCCTGGGGACACGACGCCATAGGCGGCGGTTTATACGCATGCCAGTTCCCGTCCAGAGGCTCCACATGATAGCCCAAGACCAGCGCGGCCACGAAGCCGTAGATCTCGGCCGTAGCAAAGTTCCGCCCAGGACACATGTGTGCGCCTCCGCCGAAGGGGGTCCACGCAGCACGTCTTATTTTGGCTTGCTCGTTCGTCAGTCCCTTGTCTAGGAACCTGTCAGCCCGGAATGTCAATGCGTCCTCGCCCCATATGTCCTCCGAGCTGTGAATGACTCCAGTGGGTATCTTGACAGCGGCGCCTTTCTTGAGCAGGTACGGGCGGCCTTGTCCGTCTGTGATGGTGGTGTCCTCTAGGGCAAGTCGGTTGCAGGTGAATCCATTGCAAATGCGGCTGGCCTCCCGGTAAGCGCTGATCAACAGAGGACACCTTTCGAGGATATCGTCTATGTTGATGGTCACTGCATGGCCCGGACCGCGGTGGGCAATGGGCTCCAATTCAGCGCGCATTCGGAGCACCAGTTCGGGTCGCGTGAAAACATGCATGAAGAACCAGAAAATTGTCGGGATCGAATTGGACGTTGGCACGTGAATGAGCCCACACTCAATGACACCAAGTTGCTCCTCTTCCACGCCATAACTTCGAAGAACGCCGACCCGATTTCTGATGTAGGCCGAGACTTGTTCGTCGTCCTGCTTCATGGCCTTGCACCACTTCCCTAACGCTTGCTGTATCCTCTGCCTAGCCTCTTTGGTACGCTGCAGCGTTGTTGAATTGAAGAAATGGAGGAAGAGGTAAGGCAAACCCGTTTCGAACGTCCTGTGATGGAACCGTCGTTAGCAACCGTCATCTCGCATGATACATCTCTGATGTAGAGTGATATCATCTTACCAGACGTCTTCTACAAGCTCGTCGCTCCTGATTGGATTTTCAGGACCATATAGACCCTCGCATGTAGCGACGGTCATAAGATTGCGCAGCCACAGGTACGTGTTGGCAACGTCCATGCCATCGCCTCCGATGCTGTTGAAGTGGCTTGCGACATGTTTGAGCGAGGTGACATTCAGCTGGTGGATGTGCTGGGCAGTAGTCCCGTCGTAGAGGCTCTTAAAGTACTCGGGCAAGACGTTTGTCTGCATGAGCACTTGGTGATACTCGTCAGAGAAGCCCGCAACCTTCTGAGCACCCCCCACAGCAAAGGGAGTAAAGGAGAGATGCTTGTTGCAATACGCAGACTGGGCTAGAATAGGGTCCGATATGGCATACAGTTTAGTCCTCAAAATGGGGACGGTTGCGATGGGCAGGTGATATTTCTTGCTACCGAGGCGTTTGTGTTAGCGACCACCGTTGTTGCGTCTCGTCTTCCCAAGCAGTGTGCTCTTGCTACAGTGGGAAAAAGGAGGAAGCTCTGATGATGTGGGAACCCACTAGAGATGTTTAAAAAATACCTCTTGGTCCTTGAGTAAACTGTAGAAATGACCAAATATGGGAATCTTGGATCTGAGAACCGGAGGCTCAAGGTCGTCGATGCTGGACTCGAGCGCCCGCCCGACGAAGAAGAGCAGAGCGCACGTTGCCAGGCTGAGAGAGATGGGCGTGGACAGCAGCAGGGCCACTACACCCTCTGTCAGTGCCATGATGTTCTGCGAGAGTCTTATCGGGGCGTGATCGGGAAGTCAAGTGCTGGAAGTGCGTAACTCCAATCATTCAGAATGGGGGAAAGATGTAATTAATTGTTATGTGCATTGCCTAGGTAAGAGGGGAATGGCCAGCTACGCCTCGTTTCGAGAATCCTTCTGGCCACGCACACTGCTCCCGGCACGCCGAGTTGACTGCTGGGATTCCTTGTCAAGTAGGGGGCGTGTGTCCGTAGCCCGCAGATTCTGAGAGTAGTAAATTTCCTGGGGTGCGATAAGCTACGACGGCAATATCTTGTAAGGATCCAAGGGAATCATCTGCAGTAACTTGGAACTTGTGGAGCGGGAGTCGGTACGGAGCAAATCCGCCTGATCCATCAGCTCTACACTGCGTCGAACCTATCACATACGTGCGAGTACTGCACCAGAGGATTGAGTATCCCTAGCGGTGTGGTAAGCCTCCACTGGGATTACTTTGCCCAGAAGACCCAACCGACCTCGATATCCCCTTGGCCGTAAAAGGTCGCCTTGGTATCCACAAGAGATTCACTATCCCATGCCGAACTAGCCGGTACGGAGAATCTCGGGGTCTTGCCGCGCTGTGGCGGGGAGCGTTTCGTGTTCAAGACGATCATCCGTGGTACTGAAAATTTAGGTGGGCTAGCACGGACGTAGTGTGTATCTCCACGCGCAGAGTCTTTTAGGAGCTCAACCCCTGTCAATGCGATGCTGCTGATTCTACCGCTTTGGCAAATAATATTGTGACTGATCGTCAGCGTCTCCAGCTTCGCTAGCGTCTCACTGACAAGAAGATACCACTCCGCATACAGCAACGACATCGTGGTTGGCTGAGAGGAGGCGCGGCATGCATATTCCTTCGAGGTTCGAGTCTTGGCCGACGGTGTGCTGGCAAGTGGGTAATAGGAAGAGCCCACATATACGGTAGGATATTAGATAACACACTGTTAACTATATCGACTATTAATTGCACATATATACCTTCGTAATAGCCTTAATATTTAAGATACCGCTACGCACGAATATAAGTCATTATTTAGACATAAATTTAATCGCTAATAACTGTCAGGGGGGGTCGGTCGGCAGGTAGGACGGGGAACACTCGGTCAGGCTGATCTGGTCTATTGCTACGGATAGGCACTCCTTAGGTAGGGCAGGCTCTATATATAAGACGTAGCTCGAAGAGCTATAACAGAAGACGGTCGGGATCGCGACAAAATATAAAGGCAGGCGCGAGTTTATGTGACTACTAGGTGCAGGGTGGGTCCCCGCTCTTGACCAGCTGTGATAATACGCCCCCCTTCTAAGGGCGAGCTCTTACGAGTATTTATTAAGGACTAGGTTTATCGGGATATCGGCGGTGGTAGTTGGCGACGATCTATTGCGCGTTCTCTAGATACTCTACGGGTTCTTCGGTCGGATCATTATACCCGACCTACTTTATAGTATACCGTAATCGTAGGTTACCTCGGCTTCTTTATTCCTAGCGGGAATCTACTATCTCTTATACCACAAACTCTTTAGCCTTATTAACTTTAATAGGCGGCGGGGGTGCGATACGTTATCCGGGATAGGGGTTATTAGTAACGGGTCGGAGTAAGTTAACGTAGAATATAGGGTATACTCTTATACTTATAGGTAGTTCTAGTTTATAGGCGTACGGCGATACGGCCTTCTCGACCTTTAAGGGGCCGATATTCTTCTAGTCTAGTTTCTTCTACGGCCGTAAGGTTCGTAGGTTTCGGGCGTCTAGCTAGACTAAGTCTCTAATACGATACGTGCGGGTAGGTCAGCGGTTCCGGTTCGCTTAGTCTTTATAACGGGCTTAGGCGGCGGTTAATTCGGACTATAGGTATTTATTAATCTACTTTATCTTACGAATAAAGCTTTCTACGTCCCGGGAGGCAGGAGTATTAGCGGTAGGGATATCTAGTTCGAACCCTATCCGGGGGTAGGAGCCGTAGTTAGTAAAGAACGGCGATATACTAGTAATCTCGGATTTCTAGGAGTTAGTAGCGAATTCAGCTAGCGGGAGCTAGGTAGACTAATCGTCTTATAGATAAGATACATAGGATCGTAGGTATTATTCTAGGATAGTATTAAAGCGTTTAGTCTGGCTATCTATTTATAAGTATATAGCGGTTAATAATAAGCTCTTGATCTATAGCTATCGGTTTAAGCTCTTCTAGAACTTAGAAATAAACTAGGGGCCTCGGTCGGATATAATAGTTAATAATAGGCTATATAGCTTCTAGATATAGTATAGGTATAGACGGGTAGTCTTAGCCGAATCGTAGGTTACTTTATAAGGTATTAAGTATCTTATCTTCGTTAGACGGTCTACTATAACGAGGATTGCGTTATATCCCTAGCTCGGAGGTAGGTATATAATAAAGTCTATTAACACGTCTCTCTAGGCGCGTTCGGGGATCGGTAGCGGCTTTAGGACTCCTTAGTAGGCGTCTCGGGATGGGTTAGACCGGCGGTAGGTATAATAGTTCTTGATCTATCTTTCCACGTATGTTAGTATACCTAGCTAGAAGTAATTTCTTAATAGGATATCGTAGGTGCGGGCTTATCTAGGGTGTCCGGTAATAAGTAACTTATAATAGCGGCGGAGTAGTTTAGCCTTTAGTTCGTCGTAGTTAGGGATATATAAGCGGTCTCGGAAGTATAGGCGGTTATAGTTCTCGGTATACTTAGATAGTATAATACGGGTATAGCGTTACTTACCTTTATAGATCGTTTCTTAAATAGATTCTAGGGTTTTATTAGCGGTATAGCCTTTATTAAAGAGGTCGGATAAGTTAGTAAGAAGTTCGGTTAATAAGCGAGCGGCGTAGAACCTTACCCTCGGGTCTAGGTTCTCTCTCTTTAGTACTATCTAGCTTTAGTAGAGAAAGTATTTATCCCCCTCTTTTAGGAGATCCTCTAACCTCCTAGTTAAAGCGTCGGGCTTAGTACCTTACTTCCCGGGTCGGTAGGTAATCTAAAAGTTAAATTATAATAGGAACTTAGACTAACAGGCTTATCTTCGGTTTAGTAGCTTCGTTATAGTAAAGTACTCTAGGTTACGGTAGTTAGTGATTACTTTAATCGATAAAGAGGCTCCCTCTAACTCCGGGCGCTACTCCTCGAAATAGCGAATTATAGCTATTAGTTCTTTATCGTAGATCTCGTAGTTATACTTAATAATAGTATGCTTTTTTAAGAAAAAGGCAATAGGTCGTAGTATCTTATTATCCCCTACCTAGGATAATACCCTAGCGGAGATATAGTCGGAGGCGTCTGTCTCTAGGATAATATTCTTTTCCTAATTAAATAGGGCTAGTATCGGGGCAATACTAAAAGCGGTTTTTAGGCCTTTAAAGGCGTTATAGTAGTTAGTAATCTAATAAAACGGGACTCCCTTTCTAATTAAGTGGTTTAAGGGTACGGTAATCTTCGAGTAGTCTCGGATAAATCTCCGGTAGAAATTACCGAAACCTAGGAAGGCTTATATATCGGTAATATAAGTCGGCGTCTTTTAGTCTCTTACGGTCCGGACTTTCTTAAGGTCTATTCGGATTCCCTCTCGGCCGATAATTAAGCCTAGGAATTTCGTCTCGGTTACGAAGAATTCGTACTTTAATATCTTAGTATATAGCCTAGCGTTCCTTAGGGCTTTTAAGACTATTCGTAAGTATTCTTCGTATTTAGACCTTATTCGGCTATAGATTAAGATATCGTCTAAGTAAGCGGTATAGAAAATATTAAGGTATTCTCTTAGTACGTTATTAATATACCTCTAGAAGGTTATAGGGGCTCTAGTTATTATAAATAGTATAATAAGCGACTTATATAGTCTAAATCGAGTACAGAAGGCGGTTAAGTACTCTTCCCCTACGCGTATCCGGATATTATTAAACGTAAAGACGATATCGACCTTCGAGAAATATCGTATACTAGCTAGGTTATTTAAGGATTCCTTAATTAATAGCAGCGGGTATCGGTCTTTAATAATAACGTTATTTAGAGCGCGGTAATCGATATAGAAGCGTAATCTACTGTCACAGCTGGTCAAGAGCGGGGACCCACCCTGCACCTGGCAGTCACGTGAACTCGCGCCTGCCTTTGCATTTTGTCGCGATCCCGACCGTCTTCTATTATAGCTCTTCGAGCTACGTCTTATACATAGAGCCTGCCCTACCTAAGGAGTGCCTATCCGTAGCAATAGACTAGATCAGCCTGACCGAGTGTTCCCCGTCCTACCTACCGACCGACCCCCCCTTAATATTACGTAGCTCCTACCTATAGGACGCTGAACACGATAACCTCCCGCCCGACGCCTCTAGAGTTACCTTAGGATACGCGCGCCTTCGTAGATACCGTAGTTAGCAACCCTTTTAAATAGTTTTACTTCTATTAATAGGTATACGCCTATATAGAATCCTAAGATACCTAGATTATGAACCTTACCGATTATATAGCTATACTAGACGAGAAAACAGCCACCCTCGAAACCAAGATTATCGAGGAGAGCGCGGCTAACCGGAACCTTCTTGCTTAGATAAAGGATAAGGATATATAGATTATTAAGGCAACCGTAACCGCCCGACTCGCCTAGTAAGCTAGCTTACTAACCGTACGAGTAATCACTCTAGAGGCTTTAGGAACCCCCCCCGCTAAAGAGGTTATAGCTCCTTACTTAGGAACGACTCCGCCGCCTACTACTGGATCTACTACCTCCTCCCGACTATCTAAGAAGCTTCCCGACCCTAACAAGTTTAAAGGATCCCGCCCCGATCTCCGCCGTTTCTTATACTAAATCCACGCGAAAATAATAGCTAACGCCGACCGATTCCTTACCGCTACGAGCTAGTTAACGTATATAGCCGGTAGGCTTACTAGGAAAGTATATACCTTAATACTCCCCCGCACTATCTTTAGAATCCTATAGTTTAGCGACTACCCCGAACTCCTAACTTATCTTAAAAACGCGTTCGGCGACCCTAACCGCGTCTAGAACGCCTAGAACCGCCTATACTAGCTCCGCTAGAGGCACTAAGACTTTAGCACGTATTTCTCGGAGTTCTAACGCCTCGCCTTAGAGGGAGAAATAGCTAATAGTAAC